>NW_020664403.1:758446-769955 GCF_002925995.2 Terrapene triunguis
GGCGAAAAAGCCAGAGCCGGCCCTGCATGGCTGACATTCCCTCAGGACCTTCCACAGAAGTACTAGATGCTGGCTTCCCTTATCTTGCTAGGTCAAAGATCTTTGCCTCAGCAGGTTTCTCAACTATATTTAGTTCCCAGAGTCTTCCCCCCACACCCCCCAAATTGGTTGAAGGACACATCTGTCTCAGCTGGCAAGAGCTCTGTTCCATTGTGTCTAAATGACCTCATGCTGTTCTTCCCTTCCTGTGGGCTTCCCAACTCCCTGCTGATTTGAATGTAAATGGGGCTTCCATTGTTTTTGGTCACACTTTGCTTACTTTACTTGGAGACAGGTAGATAGCTGTGACTTTCCCTCCTATCTGGGAGAGACCTGTTTTGTTCCTTTGTTTGAACACAGACTGTAAAGCCTAATATCACTGAGTACCCATAATTCCTTCTATAGTGTTAATACATACGTTTTACAATTATATTAGTCACCAGTGCGTCATAGACTTTCATAAAACACCTCACTCAATTAAGTTTTATAACACAGTAATATTGTACACAATTAGTTAATCCAATTGCTTGTTACTTGAGGTTCAGACCCTCTGTCTTTATAGCCAAGATAAAGTTTCTTTTACCCTGCTGGAAGCTGTCTCCTATCCTGCTTGTTAGATTGATAGATTTGTTTACCTAACATGTAAATGGACCTTCCTTGTCTCTCCCTGACAACTAGGTTGGTCAGAGAAGCAAATACAGGTTCCTTTGTCTAGGGCAGACCTGCTTACCAACTCCTCCTGACATGCCTGGCTTAAACCCATTTTAGTCACAATTTCAGCATATATCCATATCTCTTCAAATGTACTGCGGACATATATCACAAAATAATATTAATGATCAGTGAGGAGTTATTTTTCCAATGACATACTACATAACACCTTTTAGATACAGATTATAACCATACACTGAATTGGTCAGGCCAGCTAGAACTCGTCACCTGATACCTCATGACCCTTGTCATCTGGAGCTGGGATATTCTTAGAATTACACCTCCCCCCTCACAAAGCTGCAGGAGGAGCAATCAGTGGCCGACCCAGAGACAGCAGGTCGGAGCCTTCTTTCCCGGACAGGGCATCTACCACCATATTTTCTTTCCCCTTTATATAGAAGAAATCTGTTTTGTCACCTTTGTCTGTTTACAGTCTCCAGGACGTACAGAGAGTATCCATAATTTCACCTACTGAGTTGTTACAAACATTTCACAGTGACACTAATGACCAGTGTGTTATTAGATTTCAAACAATTTACTAGTGTCACCTTTTAATAAATATCATGACACCAATGTGTGAGGTATAGTGGGTATGTCAGGTCTGACAAGAGTCGCTGACACAGAGCAGTGAATCACAAATGACCCTCTGGGTCACAAACCCATACATTGTGCTTTCTTTGCATTTTACTGTGCATCTTCATTGGACAGATGAAAAGCTATGTTGTCTCTGCCAGGATTGTGTGGAATATTACTTTGCTCTTCTAAGTTCTCTCATGTTTTATTAAAGCATAAGACCAAAAAAAAAAAAAAAGCTACAAACAACATGACAGAAATTGGGGATGGGGGGAAAGCAAGGTAATTTCAAGTTATTGTTAACTTTTTGTCCTGATGGATGATGCTGAGGGAAAAGGGCATATTATTGTGAGTTCAGGATATAGTGTCGGCCTTAATTTTAAATCATAAATGGCTGTGACAAAAAGAGCAATAGCCAGTGCTGGCATGCCAGAATGGACTAAGAAATAATATATGAGGACAGAAGCTAGAAATATGATCAGGTAATAACAAAAGGATATTCAGCCTGGAAAAATGCAAGCTAATGCCTTGGGGGAAAATGTTTGAACACGAAGAATCAGTGGGGAGAAGAAAGTAGGAAATAGCAATACTCAAAGAGCTAGTGGTGACAGTGCATAGTCGATTAGGTAAGAACTTGCAATGCACTGTGGCAGCAATATAGGAATGCAAATTTGTATTACATGTGTGAAGGCTTGATTAAAATTGACTAGTGGGGACACTTTAAAATGTTATTAATGTATGTTGAGATTTTTCAAACATATTTAGTCACACAGCTCCTATTAATTGTAATGGGAATTGTATGACTAAACCCTTTTTTTTGAGTGGGGAGGGGGGTTAAAATAGTGTTTAACAGGAAGGAAGAAAAGTTGTGTGGGTGGTAAAAAGTGGGGTGTCACACTAGGTTGAAAGAAAGAAAACAATAGAACTAATCCTGGGGGGAAATATTGTGAGATTAGATGGAAGAGCACAAGTGGTAGAAGCCCCAGAATGTGGACATTTAACACTGGGTTGGACAAAGCATTAGAGAATATAGTATACTGCATTGTCTACACTAATGCTTAGATGTATAAGGCATCCGAAGCCAACAATTTCCTTGAGTTTATTCATGTATTTGTGAGCAGGTTTTCTTGCCCTGCTGTAAAAGAAGTAAACATGGAATGTAATCCAAATTCTCCTCCTTTTTTGAGGCTTGGACTTACTAACAGTAGAAATAGTAATACAGTAGATCAGCCCAAACTGTATTCCAGACTTGGCTGTTCCTAGGCTTCCTCCTCAAAGACATCTGTCAGACTAGTGTTATGCCCAGACAGCCACTCCCACATCCCTTGCAAGCAGGATACAGTTAATAAGCCACACCTGCCACAATGAGTCAGCATCTCCCAGTAAAATTCCATAATCTGCTAACAGGATGAGTCAACAGAAGACCTTCTAACAATAAATATCTTTTTAAGGAGGGAGCAGAATACTTGATCATGAGCAACAACATCTTGTCCTGAATTATTCCCCTTAATTACTTCACTAAACACAAGCAAATATAGTTTTTACTTCCAGTAGCCACTTTAAGCATTTGGGCAAGATCTGCAATCATCTGTTTTCACCAGTGTTTCTGTTCCAATGCAATTCAAGTCACTGTGTTCTCTAGAACTAGGCTCTATTCTCACTGATGCCCTCGATTCTTCTCCCAGAGCAGATGGTTTAACATTGACATCTGCACCATCTGTAGGCATTCCAGGCCAGCTTTGGACATCTGCTGCTTAACACTTCCAATACAGAGATGATATTCTAGAGCCAAATGAAAGCCCATTTCAAACTCCATGTCTACCTCTCTCTGGTACCGCTGTCCAAGTGTCTGTGGCACTTGTGCTTCAAACACTTAACTCTCCTCTTCCCAGCAGAAAACAGACCATCCACCCCTCAGACACCCTTTCTCCTCTAATGGAGACAGCCAGGGCACGTTGCCATTGCTCCAGCTCACTCCTTACCATGAGAGAATCAGAAGGCAGGAAACTGCCTCCTTTTACTCCCTGACTGGATGCAAAGTCTCAGGATTTAGAGTAACTTGTTCTTTAGCCATCCATTCATTTTAAACTTAAGTTTAATTCAGTGTTTTTAATGACTATTATAAACATTTTATCAGCCACCCTGCTAATTTTATTAAACGTACTTCCTTAGCATTACCTTTTCAGATACTGAAAGCATTCCCTGATGGCTGACGAGAAGGGAACAATTATTCCTTTGCCGAAAAAGCTTGAGAGCCTTTCCTAATAGGAGAAACATATAACTGCATCATTGTGTTGTCTTGTATGTATGTGTAGCAGGGGGAAAGTTTAGTTTGTTTTCAGTAAAGCTACATGTCAGACTAATGTTACCAAGTTATTAAGTAGCATTAAGAATATATAAAAGGCATTTGAGTAGTCAGAAATGTGAGTATTGAATAAAGGGAAAGAGAAAATCAAATGTAACAAAGCCATCAAATACTCCAAGTGTTTGCCTGGCATGCGTCATACCAGAGAGATATAAGAGGAACAAACGGATTACAAAAAACCGAAGATCCAATTTTTAAAAAAATACTACATATATTTTGTTCAGTGTAACAATAACAACTCACTAAAATCTTTAGGATACACTGACACATGCTGCTTTTACAAGGATATAAATGGGGCAGGGGAGAAAGGTAATATATAAATGAAATACCAGGCCCATTTACTGGTATAGTACATATTTCCTTTATTACAACGCATTTTTATGACTCCAGCAAAAGCAATAAATAAAATATTTAATGTTATTGAGGTATATTGTTCTCACTAAAGTTGTGTTCGAGTCATAAACCTGGCTACTCCCCAATGCACCATATGTCCACTTGTGTTTGTTGGGATTAATCAAATGAGCATCCACTCAATTTCCTGCCTCTTATGTTACAAAAAATATGGTGACCATTAAAGTGGTGCTGTAATTCTGAATGAAGTATTTTTTGTTATTAATATATATTGTGGTAGCACCTAGGGACTGCGGATGGTGAGGGCAGTGAAGGTTGTGTTGGATATGCAAAGCTGTACATAACTCTTTTACAGGACCCTTGTGAGGATCAGTACACTTTATGCTAGGTGCTGGAACAGGAAAAATCAGTCTCTGTCCCAAATATATTACATTATATTTTGAGAGAAACCACACTAAGGGCTTGTCTACATGGTGCATTAGTCCACACCAAAGTTCCCTAGTGTTTGTTAATGTAGTCCCATTTCAAACAGTACTACATTAACACACACTAGGGAACTTTTAGTGTGCTTGAGCAGGTCCACATGGGCTAGTCAGTGAGAGACACACTCGTGCACACTGGAATTTACACCCTTCCAGTGTGGACTAATGCACCATGTACACAAGCTCCAGGCGTTACACACAAAGTTACATCAATCTGCCTCAGTTCTCAATCTGGAAAATGGGGATACCACTTCATCCCTCCCGTTCCCCCTCACCTATTCAGACATTATGAACACTTCAGGGCAGGGACAATCTTATTATGTGTATGTACAGAGCCTAGCTATAATCTACTACTATAATACAAAGGTAGCAGGATAAGGAATATAAAGTCTCATCAGCTTGATTTCTTTCCCAATAAGCCAATACAACCCTGAGTGTAAATACTGTATAATACATACAATATTATCCCCCAACTAAGCATTACTTCTAGGACTAACAAACTGTTAATATACTACTCCCCTTATTGTGTAAATGGCACCTACAAGTCATTAGTCATGTATTGGGGTGAATTCATATGGGCAAGGAGACATTTTTTTCATATTTTTATTTTTTTAACATCCATCTGTGCACATAAATTCAACAGATTGCACTTGTGGTTCTGGCTGTAAAAGCACAGGAAGGGTTAGCAAATATATCTAATACACATATTTTGAAAATGTTGTAAGAGCATGGAGGAATGTGTAAGCTTCAGGCAATCTGGTACCTAGAGAAAATGCCCATCCCAAAGTGTAAACTCCAATAAATAGTGTAGTGAGCATCCTATAAATATTGGTACTGTTACAGCTGGGGTTGCTGTTTTTCACACACATATCATGGGCACTTTTTCCAGCATATTTTCCTTCTCAGTGGATCCTCCTGAACAAAAGGACACAATGCTCTTCTCTAGGACATAACGAGATTCCTGTCCTTTAAGGTTGCTTTGAGACTTGCCCATCAAAAGGGTTTGGCATTCTAATAGTTCCTTAGAGAATTTCATATTTGCACACTAAGTTACAGAAGATGGATGCTGCTTGTTTAGTAATGGATGAAGAACGAAGAACTCCATTACTACTAAACTTGGAAATCCCTTAGTTGATACAAGTTGTAAAACATGTATTAGAATAGAATCGGTGCTTTTGGGGTGAAAACATTTTATTTTCCTTTACTATCATGAAGCCATTTAAAATGTGTTCATCTTTTTGACCATATGTGCCAACAAGCAAGACAAATGGAAGAAGCAAGTGAGGGCTATAGTCAAAGGTGAGAGTAGGATTATGCCTGTTAAGTTCAACTATAACCCTATGCAGTAAAATATTTTAATGTGTTTGGGAAAGGGTGGGTTGAGATGGGAGAAATGACAAGGAATTGAATGTTTTCTTCTGGGATTAACAAATTAGTGTGATTCCCCACCCACCCTGCCCTACTCCACCAACACCTTCTTACGATCATCTGTATTTCTGGTATTTAATTCTGTAATGACTAATTTTGAAATAGCTGGAGAGGAAATTAAAGAAATACAGTGAAAGTGAAAAAGATTAATCAGAAACCCGCAATATATAAATCATACAAAAGTCAAACTAAACCCTTTGTTTGTAAAATAAAAAAAACAATACACCTTTGTATCCAGGTACTGTATAAAAATAATGACTAACTATCATGCAGAGCTGATAAGGTAAACAGTATCACATGCCATAACACATACCACTTTTGGAGCCATTATAGGTGTACAGATGTTGGTCAATTGTGTGGTGGATATTTTTTTTTTCAAGACATTGTGATGAATCAGCTGAGCATTAATGGTTCAGCAAAGGGCAGTATGGTGAACCTGCTAGGCTGGGCATGAACCGACTCATGCTCTTTTCCTCCTGGTTGGGAGGGTAATGGGTTACCAGCAGGGGAAGAGTTTATAACAACTAGAAGAGTGGATCACACAGGCAGGGTGTTTGGGGCTTTGGAAGCAGTGTGGTGTTGAAGGCAGTTGGGGAATGCATATTGGGACCAGCAGAGGCATAGCAGCTTAAACACCTACAGTGCTTGCCCCAGCCATGGTGCATCTGGCATGCTACAAGGGACTGAATCAAGACAAGATTTTAGTACAATGGCATGCCAGAAACCATTCAAGACCTACAATTACAGCATGTTACTGACAGCAGGAATAATATCAACCTAATAAAACTCTTGGTTTATCTCTAGCTGAGGTCTTCTTAACACACAGCTTTTAAGCCTAAGCCTATGTGTTATAGTTTTTATTAGAGATACCATTATGAATATGGCTAAGATTTAATCATGGGTATTTTTAGTAAAAGTCATGGACAGGTCACGGGCAATAAGCAAAAATTCCTGTGACCTATCCATGATTTTTACTAAAAATACCCCTGACTAAATCTTGGAGGCTCTGGGGGGACTGGGGGCGCAGCTTTTATTTGGAGTCGGGCCTATGGGATGCCCATTGGTGTGCCTGCTGGTGGTTGGGGGGGGCCTTCTGGGGTGCCTGTTGGTGCTTGGGTGGGGGTGAGGGGGGGCTTCCCAGGATGGCCTCCTCTGCTGCTGCCAGGGGTGGGCAGCGTGGGACTGCCACTGCTGCTACTGGGAGGGGGCAGATGCAGCAGGCCCCAGGCTGCCAGAGCTTCTCCAGCTGTCCTGTGTCAGTCGCACCTCCCAGCAGCAGAAGTCACATTGGTCCCGGAAAGTCATGGAATCTGTGTCTTCCGTGATGGACTCACAGTCTTAATTATGACATTTGCTAATGCAAATCAACACACGTGCACAGGGCTAGTTAGACAGGCAGAACTGCAGGGTCTCAATGTGTCAATGAGACGATGGTGTAGGGAGGAGGGGTTTAGATTTATTAGGAACTGGGGAAACTTTTGGGACCTGGGGAGCCTATACAGGAAGGATGGGCTCCACCGAAACCAAAATGGAACCAGATTGATCGCACTTAAAATTAAAACTGTTGTAGAGCAGTTTTTAAACTAAGGACTGGGGGAAAGCCGACAGGTGAGGAGGAGCATGTGATTCGGACACAGGATCTTAGGGGAGGATCCATTGATGGAGATTCTGTATGTCCTAGTAAGGAGGAGAGGATGGAAGATGATAAAATACAGGTAGGATCTGATGAGAAACAGTCAAATGAAAAAAAGTCCCATTCAATTACATCAGGTAATGCAGATAACTAAAAAGTGACAAGTTTTTAAAGTGCTTATATACCAATGCTAGAAGTCTAAATAATAAGATGGGTGAAGTCGAGTGCCTCATATTAAATGAGAATATTGATATAATAAGCATCACAGAAACTTGGTGGAATGAGGATAATCAATGAGACACAGTAATACGGGTACAGAATATATTGGAAGGACAGAACAGATCATGCTGATGGGGGAGTGGCATTTTATGTGAAAGAAAGCATAGAATCACATGAAGTAAAAATCTTAAATGAACCAAACTGTACGCAGAATCTCTATGGATAGTAATTCCATGCTTTAATAAGAAGAATACAGCAGTAGGAATATATTACCAACCACCTGACCAGGATAGTGGTAGTGACTGTGAAATGCTCAGGGAGATTAGAGAGGCTATTAAAATAAAAAACTCTATAATAATGGGGGATTTCAATTGTCCCCATATTGACTGAGTACATGTCACCTCAGGACGGGATGCAGAGATAAAGTTTCTTGAACCTTAAATGACTGCTTCTTGGAGCAGATAGTCCTGGAACCCACAAGAGGAGAGGCAACTCTTGATTTAGTCCTAAATGGAGCATAGGATCTGGTACAAGAGGTGAATATAGCTGGATTACTTGGTAATAGTGACCATATAATTAAATTTAACATCCCTGTGGTGGAGAAAACACCACATCAGCCCAACACTGTAGCATTTAATTTCAGAAAAGGGGACTACACAAAAATGAGGAAGTTAGTTAAACAGAAATTAAAAGGTACAGTGCAAAAAGTGAAATCTCTGCAAGCTGCATGGAAACTTTTTAAAGACACCATAATAGAAGCTCAACTTAAATTAAAAAACATAGTAAGAGAACCAAAAAAGTGCCACTGTGGCTAAACATCAAAGTAAAAGAAGCAGTGAGAGGCAAAAAGGCATCCTTTAAAAAGTGGAAGTTAATCCTAATGAGGAAAATAGAAAGGAGCATAAACTCTGTCAAATGAAGTGTAAAAATGTAATTAAGAAGGCCAAAAAAGAATTTGAAGAACAGCTAGCCAAAGACTCAAAAAGTAATAGCAAAAATATTTTTAAGTACATCAGAAGCAGGAAGTTTGCTAAACAACCAGTGGGGCCACAGAACAATCGAGATGCTAAAGGAGCATTCAAGGATGATAAGGTCATTGCAAAGATACTAAATGAATTCTTTGCATCGGACTTCACGGCTGAGGACATGAGGGAGATTCCCAAATCTGAGCCATTCTTTTTAGGTGACAAATCTGAGGAACTGTCCCAGATTTAGGTGTCATTAGAGGAGGTTTTGGAACAAATTGATAAACCGAACAGTAATAAGTCAGCAGGACCAGATGGTATTCACCCAAGAGTTCTGAAGGAACTCAAATGTGAAATTGCAGAACTAATAACTGTAGTCTGTAACCTATCATTTAAATCAGATTCTGTACTAAATGACTGGAGGATAGCTAATGTGAAGCCAATTTTTAAAAAGGGCTCCAGAGGTGATCCCAGCAATTACAGGCCGGTGTATGCCCGCAAGTGGACAGCTGGGGCCCAAACTATGGAGGACCTGCTTGACCTATTCATACTGGAGCATGTGTATGAGCAGTGCCCATCCGACCTGAGGCGATGGTTGATGGACCAAAAGCCAGAGAACCCGCAGCACGCAGGCCAGTTGGCCGACGAGTTTGTGAACAGTCGGGCAGGGGATAACATGGAGGAGTCCCAAAGGAACAGTCCCACCACAACGCAGAGCGAGAGTCACCATGGGACCTCCCAGCGGGGAAATATGGAGAACCCCCACCAAAGGGGAAGATCCAGCGTCAGGTCCATCCAACCCGCTCGAGGGGACCCACGGGACATGGGCTGCTATCACTGTGACCAGAGAGGTCACATACGGGCCCAGTGCCCCAGGCTCAGGGACAGACTGAGCAGACCGAACCCACAGAGGGTTGACTGGGTAGAGACCCAGCCGGGCGAGAGGCAGCATTCCCAGGGAAGGGGGGCTGGCAGAGTACCACCTGCTACGGAGGGAGGAGAGCTCCAGGCCAGCTCCTCTGGGGGCCTGGATGCTCCAGACTCAGGGTTTTTGGTTTATACGGTGGGTGCGGGGCGGTCCCTCCGGAGAGAGTACCTTGTTCCCCTGGAGGTGGATGAGAGGAAGGGCAATGGATACTGGGATACGGGCTCAGAGGTGATGCTGGTCCGGCCCGAGGTGGTGGCCCCAGATCGGGTGGTGCCCAACACCTATCTGACCCTGACGGGGGTGGGTGGGACCCCATTCAAGGTACCTGTGGCGAGGGTACACCTGAAGTGGGGGGCCAAGGAGGGCCCCAAGGATGTGGGGGTACACCCGTATTTGCCCACTGAGGTGTTGATGGGGGGGGGACCTGGAGGACTGGCCAAGCAACCCCCAGGGTGCCCTGGTTGTGACCCGCAGTCAGAGCCGGCGAGGGGCACTGCGCCCTGGCCTTGGGGAGGGTGCCTTGCCTGAGGCACAGGACCCTAACCTGGTGGGGAGGGAACACCCAGGAACACGGCTCAGGGAGGCTGCGGCTTCAGGCCCAGCCGGTGAGAGAGAACAGGTGGTCATCCCTGTCCCAGCTGCTGAGTTCCAGGCCAAGGTGCAGAAAGATCCCTCCTTGCGGAAGATAAGGGACCTGGCCGACCTCAGTGCGGTACAGACCATGGCGAGAGGTGGCCGGAAAAGGTTCCTGTGGGAGAAGGGGTTCCTGTACCAAGAATGGGCTCCCCCAGGGAAAATGGAGTCAGGGGGGTTCAGGAGGCAGCTGGTGGTACCCCAGAAGTATCGCCTCCAGCTGCTGTACCGGGCCCATGACATTCCCCTCTCAGGGCACCAGGGAACCTGGCGTACCTAGCAGAGGCTGCTACGGAGCTTTTACTGGCCTGGGGTCTTTGCTACTGTCCGACAGTACTGCCGATCCTGTGACCCCTGCCAGAAGGGAAGGAAGGCCCGGGACAAGGGGAAAATGGCTTTAGGACCCTTGACTTCCCTAAGGGCAGCTGGGAAGGCAAGAAAAGCAGTTTGGTTTTCCAGAAACTGATTTTTTTTCTTGAAATTCCTTTCCACAGTATGTATGTGCATGTGAATGTGTGAGAGCTGCCCCACCTTGGGACACAACTTATTACTCAAAAATGTCAACATTTTAATGAAAAGGGATTCACCCCTTTTCAGCAAGTTCTACTTCCAAGCCCTCTGAGTCCGGGTAGAGTCTAGTCACTGTTTCGAGCTTTGAGCGTCTAAGGCACACTCCCACACACAGACCTCCTGCATGAGCTATTCCTTGAAATGTGGGTCTTTGCAATCCAGCTGCCCTAATACCTGGAATCAGTGCCTCAGACCTCCTGAGCCCCACAGTTGCTTACACTGGCTCCCCCAGTGTTCCACCTACTGGTGAGCACTCTGGCTTCTAATTCAACCCCTTTCAGGGAATATGTGATAGAAAAGGAAGTGTAGTGAGTCGATATTGGCTCGCCTCCGGCAGAGTAGAGCTGCCTCCAACCCAGCGTGGACGGAGCCACCGGGTCCGGGGCCCCCCCCTCCGAGGTCACGGCCCCGACCCGGAAGTATAAAAGCCCGCCACCAAAGCTCAGTAGAAGGCAGCCCGCCGGAGAGAGCAGACGTCCCGGGCCGAGCTCCCGGTTGGGAGACAGCAGCAGGCCGCGAACCGCCTGCTAACGGCCCGCGCCGGTTGAGCCTCCCTCTCGCCAGGTACCCCGAGGAGGACTGGCCCAGCCTGCCCCGGACCCGTTACCCCGA
>NW_020664403.1:769965-770732 GCF_002925995.2 Terrapene triunguis
GAGGACTGGCCCAGCCTGCCCCGGACCCGTTACCACGAGGAAGACTGGCCCAGCCTGCCCCAGACCAGCTGCCCCGAGGAGGAGTCAAGTCTGCCCCGTGCCAGCTATCCTGGCGAGGAACTGCCGAACCAGCCCCTCAGCCCCGCTCCCGAGGAGCCGATGCTACTGGACTGGCCCGAACCCAGCACTGCCGCCGAGGTAAGCCCCGAGGGGGAACACGGAAGTGGCCCGCGGGTAGCCGACCCAGGTCAGGCTGCAGAGGCCTGTGAGCCAATGTCAGTGTGTTTCGGTCAGGATACCCCACTGACCGGCAGCGACAGCAATCGCTGCTAGGGCCCTGGGCCGGGACGCAGTGGAGTGGGTGGGCCTGCGTCCCCCCCTGCCACCCGCACCTACGAGTGGCAGGCTTCCCCCTCACCCGACGCTCAGGCAGGAGCCTGGGCTTACCTTTACTGCTTGGTTGCTCAATCCCTGCCACTTAGGGCTTGGGCTGTGACCGCTTGTGCCCCGCCCTGACCCAGAGGGCCTGGGCTCCTGAACTGTTGTTTACCCAGCCCCTGCCCCAGAGGGCCTGGGCTGCTCAACTGCTGACCTGCCCAGCCCCTGCCCCAGAGGGCCTGGGCTCCTGAACTGTTTACCTGCCCAGCCCCTGCTCCAGAGGGCCTGGGCTCCTGAACTGCTTACCTGCCCAGCCCCTGCTCCAGAGGGCCTGGGCTCCTAAACTGCTGTTTGCCCAGCCCCTGCTCCAGAGGGCCTGGGCTCCTGAA
>NW_020664403.1:770742-804654 GCF_002925995.2 Terrapene triunguis
AACTGCTGTTTGCCCAGCCCCTGCTCCAGAGGGCCTGGGCTCCTGAACTGTTGTTTCGCCCAGCCCCTGCCCCAAAGGGCCTGGACTCGGTAACTCTTGTTTCCTCAGCCCCTGCACCAGAGGGCCTGAGTCCTGAGCTAACCGGCTATTGATTACGTCTGCAGTGAGTCGGCGTGGCTCTCCTCCCACCCCGGAGGGTAGAGCCCCGGCTCACACTACTACAGGAAGGAACATCGGTTTAGTACAGGAATTTCTTAACTACAATCACTTTACTCTTAAAAAGTACATAAGGGTTACAGATCTTTGCAAAATAACAAAAGTCCCGAGACACCGTCTTGTCCTGTCTGATTCCCAACTATGTGAGTCTGAGGCCTTGTCAGCCATATCAGGATCAGCAGAGTTCCTCCTGCCTTCTGACTCACTCTGTCCAGTTCATATTCTGCATGTGGCAATGGACAGCCCTCCTTCACAGAGATGCACCCTTCCTTAAATATATTTTCTGTCCCTTTTGGCCACATGCCCTGGTTGAGAAAATCCAGCTCCTCCCCAGTGAGGCCTCTTTGCAGAGAATCCACTGTTCCCTGGGGATAGGCCAGTAGTTGAGAGAAAAGAAATCACAGTCAATGGCCCTACATTTCTTTTGTTATAGCTTCTACTTGGCTTGAGATACCTGAGGGAATCCTAGCCTAAGGTGATCTGGCTGCGGATTCACCTCTTAGAAGACTCGAGTTAGTTAAAGTTCAACATAAAACTGTAAAAGTATCACAGACAACTTGTGTCAATTTGAAACTTCTGAAATATCCATGAGAACCAGTCTGATGGAAGATTTCTTTCTCGGTTTCAAGTCTTAATTTAGAGCAGTGTTTCTCAGCCAGGGGTACACTTACCCTTGGGGGTACACAGAGATCTTCCAGAGATACATCAACTCATCTAGATATTTGCCTAGTGTTACAACAGGCTACATAAAAAGCACTAGCAAAGTCAGTACAAACTAAAATTTCATACAGTGATTTCTCTATATACTATACACTGAAATGTAAGTACAACATTTATATTCCAATTGATTTATTTGATGGCTATATGGTAACAATGAGAAAATAAGCAATTTTTCATTAATAGTGTGCTGTGACACTTTTGTATTTTTATGACTGATTTTGGTAAGAAGGAAGTAGTTTTTAAGTGAGGTGAAACTTAGGGTACCCAAGACAAATCAGATTCCTGAAAGGGGTTCAGTAGTCTGGAAAGGTTGAGAGTCACTGATCTAGAGTATATTATATAAACACATCATATATCATTGTTTGAAGATGTGGGTCAAATATTTCAGATCAAGGTGCCTAAAGTTAGTGGAAATCCATTACATATTTGTGAGTCTATGTGCTTCACTTACTTACTAGACAAGATATTACAGGCCTGATTTTCCAAAGTGCTGAGTATTTATAGCTTCAGTTTCTTCAGTTGACATTGCAGGTGCTGAAAATAACAGACTTTTTTTGTTATTTAGGAACCTAAATATTGATTTAATAGTCTAACTTCATGCACTGAGGTTTGAAACTTTTGTCCTTGGAGTGTTAAGCTTCTTTGGAGATGCTTCCCAACTAGATGTCATATGTGTTTTCCCACACACTTGTGAGTCCAACAAGCCTGCTGGAACTTGTCTGAACTTTTTTCTATGCACCTAAAATGTTATTTTTAAATTTGAACACTGCTTCTGATTAACGTATTCTGAAACTCCAGGATAATCTGCTGCCAAAATACTGCTTAAATTGTCAATTTAATGGTGTGGAAAAAATACTTGTTATCTATTTAGTAAAACTTTGGGCCAAATCTAGTTGTGAGTTGCTTCCAGGACAGCTCTCCCACAGAAAATGTTAGGCTAATATACTTGGTACTTGTGTAGGCAGACTGAAATTTTGATAGGTAAATACCTTTGCCCAGTGGATAATTGGGCATGCTGCCTAGTTTCCTTCTCAAGAAGGAAGTTTCCATACTATAAAGCAAGAGACAATTGGGTTCTGGGGAATGATATCTGGGCACTTTGGGTATGCACACTATATATCAAACATAGATACCTATTATCTTACTACAAGAGCACCATGATGTCCTGGAAGTGTGTTGTTCTTTGGCTGAGTTAAAGTGAACTCAAAAATACTGTGCCCTCCCTACGTTCTGTTCCTGAGATTGCACAGAAAGAGGTGTACAGTATATGCCATCTACGGGCCTTGATGTCTTCTAGTGTTGATGGGAAGGCTAAGTGATCCTCCCATGCTTAACTCAGAAATTGAACTATTACCAGGAAAAAGAGAACAGTATTTGTAAGTATTGCCTGATTTTTTTGGTTAAGTAACTGGCTTATAGTTTCTGGGATTCTAGGTCAATTAAAAAAAAATCTTGGTAATAAAAGGACAGGCCATTGAGACTTTCCAAACTGCTACCCCTGAGGTCACAGAAGAGTTATTCTAGTCCTGAATGTAGAGTTGATTTGATTAGCTTTTTCCACTTTGGAGTGTATTAAGAGAGCCTCAAGGTTCAATTAAGAGACTCTTAGTTCCTCCCTCATGATTTTTTTCTAAGAAGCTGAGGTCTAGTCATCTCACTGAATCAAGATAGCAGGCATGGCAATGTATGAGAGAATATGCAGCATGGTTAGACCCGCTATCCTGAATTCCAGACAGCTGATGCTCTTTGGGTTCCATTTTGAAACCAGCCTTTAACAATCCATGGCTCACTTGTATTCCCCATTCTTTCAGATGAGCAGGTACAATAGGACTGCAGCTCACAGCTGCTGAATCAGGACAATAGTTTGGGCAACAAACAAACAAATCTGCTGAGAACTACCTCTAGTCCCAACAGGAATATGGCAACCCCTAACCTAAATAGGCATATGAAATTGGGCCTGTACGATTGCTTACATTTTTATTCTCTTCTCCACGTCCATCCCAGCTTTATTTAATTTTTTGCTTTACCTTTAAAATTCAATATTATGCATATATTTTATAAAGTAGATCCTTGTTTTAAAGTACCTGGTACCAATTCATATTTGTCTCAAGTTAGATCTCTGTTAGCGGCAAACAAACCAAAAAAAAGAAATAGAACAATTAACTCTCTCTTTAGGAGAGGAAATGGGAAAATATGTTATTTCTAATACCCAGCAGAACTAATTAATTGCATACACTGTACTAAGACAAATTCACTCCTGGTGCAACCCCACGGAAGTCAATGAAGTTACACCAGGAACTATTTTGTCCCTGCAAATTTGTCATTGCAAGAAGATATCTATCCCCACTGCCAGGAACTAGCTGCTCCAGATAAGGAACTACAAGATTTAGAAGTACATTTCTTACAATAAACCTGGCACTCTACAGGCTTATTATAGAATATTAAATTACTTAATTGGTGGTGTAACACACAGACTTGGCAAGCTGGTCCCTATTTTTTGACCACAATCCTAAGGACAAGCCCAAAATGCCAAGAATTAAGGACCAAAGCCTGATGTTGCAAAAACAGTAACTCAACTGTTTTCAGTTCAGTAACTCTGGATTTACACTAATGTAAACTGAGCTGAATTTAGCCTTTGTTATGTATTATGTAACACTTACCAAGAACTGATGTGGTCAGGTAGGGCAGCAACCGTCATCACCAATTGTTACTTGCTTAAGAACATAAGATTGGCCATACTGGGTCAGACCAATAGTGCACGACCCCAGTATCCTTTTGTACATCAATGGCCAATGCCAGATGCTTCAGAGGGAATGAACAGAACAAGGCATTTAATGAGTCATCCATTCTGTGTTGTCCAGTCCCAGATTCTGACAATCACAGGATTAGGACACCCTGAACATAGGGTTGCATCCCTGGCCATCTTGGGTAATAGTCATTGATGACCTATGTTCCATGAATTTACCTAATTCTTCTTTGAACAAAGTTATAGTTTTGGTCTTCACAACATCCCTGGCAATAACTTCCACAGGTTGACTGGTATGTTGTGTGAAGTACTTCTGTATTTTATAAACCTGCTGCCTATTAATTTCATTGTGTGACCCTGGACTCTCGTGTTAGGTGAAGAGGTAATAATGCTTCCTTATTCACTTTCTCCACATATTACAGACTTCTAGCACATCCCCCCTTAGTTGTCTCTTTTCTGAGTTGAACAGTCCAAGTCTTTTAAATCCATAGTCCTAATAATTTTTGTTGCTCTTCTCTGTACTTTTTCCAATTCTAATATACCCTTTTCAAAATGGGGTGACCACAACTACATGCAGTATTCAAGGTGTAGGCATACCATGGATTTATATAGTGGCATTGTGATATTTTCTGTCTTATTATCTATCACTTTCCGAATGGTTCCTAACATAGATGTTACCACTCAAGAAAGAGATTTGAGTCATCATGGTTAATTCTCTGAAAACATCTGTTCAATGTGCAGCGGCAGTCAAAATAGCTAACACAAATTTAGAACCCATAATTTTGTATGTATAGTTGGTAATATTTTTTCCAGTGTGGATTACTTTTCACTTATCTGGATAAATCTGTTGGCTTTTGCTCTTTAAGGTATTTTTAAGGTGAAAAAATCAGGCTGAACAGAACATTTTGAAACTGGTTCCTTGTCTGTTTCACTCCCTGGAAGTAACTTTCATCTGTTATGATCTTGTGTTGATTATACCCAGGGCCGGCTCCAGGCACCAGCTTGTCAAGCAGGTGCTTGGGGCAGCCACTCCGGAGAGGGGCGGCACGTCCAGCTATTCGGCGGCAATTCGGCGGATGGTCCCTCACTCCGGCTCGGAGCGAAGGACCTTCCGCTGAATTGCCACCGCAGATTGTGATCGCGGCTTTTTTATTTATTTTTTTTGGCTGCTTGGGGCGGCCAAAACCCTGGAGCCGGCCCTGATTATACCCTGAGATTAACTACTACGTGAGGCATATGAAAAACATGTCAGTGAAAAACTCAAGGAGTTCAATCTGTTTGGCTTAACAAAGAGAAGGTTAAGGGGTGATTTGATCACAGTCTATAAGTACCTACATGGGGAACATAAATTTGATAATAAAGGCTCTTCAATCTAGCTCACAAATGTATAACAAGATCCAATGAATGGAAACTGAAGCTAGGCAAATTCAGACTAGCAATAAAGGTACAATTATTTTAACAATGAGGGTTACTAGCCACTGGAGCAATTTACCAAAGACAGTGGTGAATTCTCCATCACTAGATATCTATAAATGAAGATTGAATCCTTTCCCCCACAAAAAAGATATGCTCTAGTTCAAACAGGAATGAATTCAGGGGAGTGCTGTGGCATATGTTATACAGGAGGTTATACTAGATGGTCATGTTGATCCCTTCTGGTTTTATAGTCTATGAATATGAGACAGGAAATGCTATTGTGCTGTTAATATTGCTACAAATGTTTCCCACTCTCCAGAAAATGTTTCATGAAATAGTAACAGAATGGTATTTCACACAGTATTTTCCTCCCATAAATATGGCAATTTGGAGTGTTAGGACCTTTTTAATCCTGACCCACTCTTCATCCTTCCCTGCTGGTTTCTGTTGCTTTCATCTTATAGTTCACATGAGGCCAGACCCCATCACCACTGGAGTAATACCTTGCCCTTGAAGAGAAAGGATTTAACATTTTCTGTGGAGGTTCTGCCCTAAGCATGGTGGGAGGGATAAGGAGCATTATTTTTTACAATTCTGAAAAGCATAGTTTTGCTTTACTCAGTGGATGAAATTCATCCCTGGTGAAGTCCAGAGTTCTACCAGGGATGAATTTGTACATGTGTACTGGTAAAAAGATCAGCATCATTTTCATGACTCATATTGTAAACAAATATAAATTAATATGCTTCAGGCAGTGGACCATGTTCTACCCAGGTCACTACAAATCCGTAATTATCTCCATTTCAGTCAGTGAGTACTTCAGATTTTAGTACACTGGTACAACTGGAAGCTGATTACAACAGGAGTATCATAAAAACTAGCACAAAATCAAGTGATCCTTTATAGATGTCATACCTGTCTCTAGATGTTATATCTAGAGATAGGTTAAAGAGTTTACTAAGTCAACTCGGTTTGATCCTATTTTTGTACTTAATGAGGATGCAAACTTTTTTTTTTTGTCACTTCAGCATACCTCAATCTCTCAGTTAACAACCACTAGAGAGACTAATAGCTAGCTAACTACTGAAAACAGCTTTACAGTATATTTTTAAGATTTTCTGTAGACAGCCAACATTTCATTGTCTTCAGGGTATAATTTCATTATTTCCCACTAGTAGATATAGCAGATGTCCCAGCTGAACTGGAGACATGATCACCTGCAACAACTCACATTTTCAATACCCCCAGATTACATCTTGTTGATGTGCCAGAAGTAACTCCACACAGGTAATGCCACAAAATGTAACTGAATCGCCGAAGCTTCTGGAGGGACCAGCTTCGGACTTAAAATCCTATACTTTGCATCAACACTTGACATTAAACAAAGGCTGAAGAAATTTGGTATGTTCATTTCAATACCAAATGACACCAGAAGAAGACTGAAAAACTAGACATTCAAAATTTAAAAGACAAAAATATTTTATAAAATTTAAACTTTTTAAGCCACTTTCAAACACCAACTGGAATTGTGTGGAAACTTCAAAACTTTTTCATTTTGCTATTTTAAAAAGTACATTTGTATGTGAGCACAATAAATGGATGAACAAGCTGATAATCAACTGAGATGTTAGTATTTGAGGGTTCAGTTTATAAAAGATTCAATGGAAGTACAGGTAAGACTAAGATGTTTTTTTCTCTCATATCCAAACAGTGCCTGGCATAATGGTATCTTTATCCTTATTAGGGTTTCCAGGTGCTATTTGCAATACAAATACAAATAATTTAAAATATACTGTTGCCCCTTGACAAGCAACAGTATACATTAGGGCGTTACAGATTGGTTTACTGTTGGAGGTGAATCAGTGACAAGGAGTCTGCGTATTTCCTCAGTGTAAATTGTTTATTTTATACTGTGTATATCAATCCTGGAACAGAGGTGGTCACAAATGGTACACAAGCAAACCCCTCTTTCAGAAATTTCAACCCCAGCACCAATACCCAGTTCCCTTGGGCAATTGTGCTCCAAGAATTTACTCTAGTGAGCGATATTAGAGATATAAGAGAAAATTCTTGGTGCCTTCAAAGTCCTCCCCTCCCCCGCCCGCCCGCCCCAAAGAAACTGCATCACAAAACTCCACAGCATTCCTTCAGGCTGTAAACGGCTCATGTGCTACAGAAAATAACTTGTTAGACTACGTGTAACAGTGCCATCTGGTGACTCCTGTCATAACAATATTATTTATGCTGAGCAGGGGATTGAGAGCAGTAGAGCATCCCCCTTATCAGCACAGAGATCATTCAAATTTTTAAAAAGAAAAATCTTCCTGCCTTTCATGGAGGAGTCATGGCAGTGGGCAGCCTTAAGTGTGGTATGCAATAAATAGGAATGGACAGAAGTGCACAAATGGATGTATTGGCAGGCAGCTTCAAGAGGGAATGGCAGGAAAGCACAGCAATATCATGAGAACAGGCACACCTCAAAATTTTTTTCCCAAAGCTATTGCAGTAGTTTAAGACATATAGCAGCAGTGATCTCAGTGTTCCATATAACTCCCTATATCAACTGCATTGTAAAATATGATCTGCCTAAAAAGTTTGCCCCTTTCTAACGCAGCCCCTATATTAGCACTGTAGCCAGCAGCAAATGCATCTAGTCCTAGATGTCAATGCAATCTTTGAGTCATATTCCAGTAAGGAAAAAAACCCAAGCATTTTCCAATATTCATTAGCAGACTCAATATTCATTCAACTAAGAAGCCCTAGAGCTGTAATTATGAAGCAGGTGACCAACTACCATACATGCTGATCTTTAATCAACACATACTTGAAGCCTGGAACCCGTAGTACAGGAGAGTGATTCATTAATTTAATAGCTAAAGGAAAATCAAATGGGAACACCTTAAGAATAGTCTGACAGTTCATTACCGTGCTAGTAATTTGGGACAGTAAAATTTCTGCTTATCTGGAACGTCTATGATAATTTTACTAAGAAAACAATTCATTAAAGAGATCAAATGCCAATGAGTAATATAGAAGCAATTTAGATAAATTTTTGTTCTAGGTTTTCATTTTATAGAGTTATTAAATATGTTTTGTCTTTTTGTTAAGGCAAACAGACTGAGACTCACTGTGAAATACTGCCACTTTCATTCAAACAGCTAGAGAGTTAGATTCTGATCTTACACCAATGTAACTCCATTACTTCAACGGGGCTACTCCTAATTTATATCACTCGGAGAGAGACTGAAGTCATGCCCATTTTGTATAAAAATGAGGAAAGAACAGACAGAGGAAAACTTGCCTTGTGGATTAAATGGTCCTTTGAGTTTTTCTTAGGTAATAAGTTAAAACATCATAAGGTTTGCTTTGATCACAATATAGCCATCTGAACTGTAATTCTGTAACTGGATATTCTTTTACTTTAGAAGCCAATCCTGCCCCAAGAATATGGCAGGCTCCATCTGTGGTACAACTACTGTGGTTCCACAGCAGTGAAGAGCAAAGTTAGAGCATGTGCCAGCTGTGGAACCCAGCTAAGAGGAGGCTCCCAGAACAGTTCCCTGTAGCAATTCATTAGGATGGGGAAAGCAGATGGTAGGGCTGTTGGGTCTACTACTCATGGACCTTATTTGAGTACCCAGTGCAAGAGCTGCAGAGCCATTCCAGCTCAGACACTAGCGTAAATGTCATGGAGCAGGTCGATCTCTGCTCTGTGGCGTGGTGGGAGCAATCCCCCAAGCCCACCTGATAACTCCAGCATACAGCCAAACTTCTTGTGATAAGTCCTGAGAATAGCCTCTTGCCATTAGTGAAGTAGTGCTTTTTAAGTTGTACAGACAAGTGCCAAATGGAGAAAAAACAATGACAGCTAAAGGCTAACCACAGCAAGGGGGTGAAAAGAATAAAGATAAAATTAAACAGCAATTTCTCATTTTAACTGTAAATGAAAACATTGCAAGAACCTTAGACATTAATAGCACATAAGTCAGTTGCAGGCATTTACAATCTTATATTATAATTTCTGGACTGAAATCTGATTCAAGCTGTCCAATGCTCTTTTCTCTCATTTGTGTACCACTTACCCTGATTGTCTTTGCTGTTCACTTCACTTGAACCTGAATTTATTTAATATTGAATACAGGGGAACTTGGGAGAACTTCTGGATTTCTGGGGTATGTAGAAATCTGTGGTTGGTAGCAGTGAAGTATTATGAATATCTGCATAAATTAAAGCTAAAAATGGTAAAAAAAATGCAGACAATTGATTAGCGGCACTCAGGCTTAGTCCTTACGTGGAAATGCAATTTGGGTAGAAGCTCTTCGCCTTGTGTACTCCCACACGCAATAGTCCAAACCTTACCCTAAGTCGTCAAAACCTGTTGCCTTTCCAAGTATTCTATATAGAAATTATGAACAATTTTTTTTTTCTCTTTCCTGGGTTCAGCAGTACTAGTTATGTGGGTGAGTTTCTGTGTGTGTGGGGGGGGGGGGGGGGGACACCAAGCCTCCTTTGTACGGATCTTTAAAAAGGAAATGGAAAAACTGCATCCATCATCCGATGTTTATGAAAGCAAGTCTCAGAAGAGTTAATGCTGAGTCTTTTGGGAAGGCAAATGATTATATAAGCAGAGGGGGCTCATGCAAGAAATGTAATGGAAAACCTACCCTGCAACAAGACAGAAGAAAATTATATAGAGAAAAAGCAATATATTTCAATAACAGAGCTCTGTGCAGTACAAGCAGCTAAATGATAGATTACCGTGAATAAATGTAAATATACACATTTCTGCATTCAGTTATTGAACTGGCTTCAGTAAATAGACACCTCTTGTAACCTCAGTGCAGAATAAATAGAAATTGGATTCTGCATGAGCAATGAAACCATATTAGTGGGTAATATTTTAAACATTAGTCTCAATAAGAATACATCCATTTTGCCCAAGACATACATGTTAGACAGGGTAACATCCGAATGTGAATTTAACCATGTGTAATTTTTCTCTATTTAGCATAATTTTCCTTTAGTTCACACATTTTGAAGGCCAAGTTTGCTTACAGAAATACTTCATTGTGTAATGTGATCTTAAGCAATAATCTGATATACTGCCATTTCTTGACACTAACAGTCTTGCCTCGAACTGGGTTTATGATAGACTTTAAGACCGTGATTCAGCAAGGTGATTAAGCACATGCATAATTTTAAGCACAAGTGATGAAGTCAATGTTCAAATGTTTACACATAAACATATGCTAAAGTATCTTGCTGAAAGGGGGCCTTAGATCACATAGGGCTAAATCCTATCCTGCAGGAGTGAGAGAAGACAATGTCTACATTACCGCTGGATCGATGCTCTGGCAATCGATGCACCAGGGATCCATTTAGCAAGTCTAGTGAAGACCTGCTAAATTGACAGCAGAGCGCTCTTTGGTTCACCCCGGTACGCCACCGAGAACAAGAAGAGTAAGGTAAGTCGACAGGAGGGTGTCTCCCATCGACCCAGCACGGTGAAGACACCGCAGTAAGTTGACCTAAGCTACATCAACTTAGGTTGACTTACCGCGGTAGTGTAGACATAGCCAAGGAAACATCAAGTGATTCAACCTTGTGGAGTTTCTGTGAAATGTTCTTCTCAGGTAGAGGAGAAGCTCAGTGGTTGAGAGGAGCCACTGGACAATGCCTCCAAATCCTTCAGATCCTAGAGATCTATAAGGAAAGGAAGCTCAACCCAACAGTGAGCTAGGTCCTCCAAGAGGGCACCTGCCTATACCTTCACATGATATCTTGACTCCCTAAAAGATATAGTCTCAGAGCTATCTTCCCAGTAGCTCATCTCCTGCACAAGCCAGAGGCTATTTGGCATAGCATTACCACAGTGAAGTTTCTCTAGAGACTATTAAAATCCTTTAGTGTTCTCTGTTGATTTTAGTTCCAGTGAGGAAAACAGTAGCCCCAAGAATCATACATAAGCTGCAGGGACCAACAGACCTATTGCTCTGGTCTAAAACATAGTTGGCCAAGAGGAAGCCATAAAAACAAGTTAAAAAATCTTCTACTGGAATCTCTAACCACTTTCCAACTCTAATTTTGTTCCCTCCCAATTCAGACCATTGACTTCTTTGGCAAGCAGAGATTCTGTACCCTAGAGAGGTGGGGGTAGAGTACAGTGGAGCCACTGCATGCCTCCCATTCCTTACATAAGAGACTGGTTCCAAAGGCTTCTGTTCATATTAGTAGAGGGTAGCATACAAACCATAGTATTTTACTTACATTGTTGCTCAACTAAGCAACACTTCTTAATTATAATTTGAAGAGATACCTCATTCTGTTGCTGCTATGTTATTCACAAAGGAAAACAGAATACTTTATAATATTCAATGGACACGGCTGTGTAGTCATACTTTACCTTAGGATAATTAAAGGCATGGATTCTAACCCATCTGCTAGTCTGAGCTCACAGTAAGTCCAATTCCATTTTAGAAATAGTTCATTCTGGAACCCCATAATTTGCCTTACTTATTGTCCCTTTAGTTTACTGCTAAACTGAATACTTTATTTTTTTTAACTTTTTAATACAATTTTTCTGGTAACCATGCATGACACATTGCTGTTCCCTTTAGTATTTCAACTAAGAAGATCATATGTCTCAGTTATAGTTATGGAGGTGTGTGTGATGGGTTAAGGCCAAATTGGTGCCTTTACTTTAGGGAATGATGCAAAGGGGTCTTGGTGGTAAGGGGCAATGGAGTAGTATTAGCTAATACCTGACAAAACATCTATCCTGCTCTTGAAGGTCACAATAGTACTAGGAAGACTGTGGAGGTAGATTGGAAATTTTGCTTCTGATCTATAGATCAGTATATGCCCTTAACTAACACTTGCCGCTGAGCACAGCATACATGTTGGCCATGAAGGAAAATGGCCCATGTCTAGCAGAACTCAACCCATGACAGCGTACCAGCCAGTGTGATGCTGGTCTCCCATTCTAGCACACTGTACTATGCATGGTGTGGAAAGGCTCCCTATACTTTATCTTGGCACTTATATGGTTCGCATTGTTGTAGCTTCCAACATTTATCATCCTTTGGCCTTTTCCTTCCCATCTCACCTAAGCATCAGAGGGCAGAGCTTTTCCCAGTCATATTTTTTAAAAAAAATGAATATCAAGTGTATGGATGACTTCATATACTTTTAAAAATGTCTTTCCTTTGAAGGCATTTTCTATTCCATCTCATAATGGCACAGTGCTGGCATTAGCCAAACATAGATGCCATAGGGCCAAAGTCTCCTCTTACACTGCTGAAGACCAGGAGTAACTTCATGATGCCACACCAGTGTAAGTGACAGTGTAATTAGAACCCCTGCATGTGGCTGTCACCCCTTTTTGGAGATCTATTTTGTAAGCTCACACTAGGTCAAGATTTTCTTCCAGCCCTGTGCAGGAACTGTCCCATATTTTGTCCAATTTGCACTTATTCCCTTTCCTGAAAGCCCCCTTTCACCTTTTCTTTGCACTTAAATGGTAAAAAGAGGTATCAATTTAAGATGTTTCGTATAGCTTTCCCTTTCTTGAGGCACTTATTGAGACTACGTGGTGACTCACCTCCAACTTTTTCCTAAGGTTTTGAGGGCTACACTATGCAACAGAGTAGGATTGGAATCTGCCTTTCATATAGGTAGCACAGACAAACTCATGGCTGCTGAGTTAGAGGGTTTCTTCTGTTTTGATTTGTTTGGCACATGCCCCCACATATTTGGAAAATTAATAGCTTTAAACAGAAAGTCACAGAGTGGCTGTTTTGCTTCTTTTTTCCTGGACAGATGTTTGATACAACAATCACACCTTGAGAGATGGAATGGATGCCAGGGGCATTTGTGTTCCTGTACCAGTGTAGAAATGTGTTTATATTTCAGAACACCACAAATCCATAAATTACAGCTTCTCAATAAGCCCATGAACTAGGTGAGTGAAAAATGAATCAACTACATTAAAATGAACTTAAGGCAGCAACAAGGTTTCCTGCCTTTGAGTGCCAGCAGGCTAAAAGCTCCCACTGTTGCTTCTTGTGGCGATAACACATTGCTTCCTCCTACATCTCTACCATAGTTCCTTAATATGTTTTCCTCCTCCTCCTCCATAACAACCTAACTCCCTCCTCTTCCGTCACCTATCTCAGTCTACAAAAACATTGAAATTGAGAAGGCTTCATTGGTACAATCTTACAACATTGATTCACTTCAACTATTTATGTTTTTATATTCTGCAGATACACTTTTACTCAATAAAGTGTCCATAAACAAAGGTGGTCACAAATAACAGTGAAGACAGTTGGAGGGTTTTATTCACAAGGATGTTCAGGAATATCCTTTTGCTGTTTTCTGTCAGCTCTAGTCAGTGCAGAATTTGGCCCAAAAATTTCAACTGCAGTAAAAGATGGAGTTAAAAATTGATTGGTCGTATTTTGTTGCATATTAGGATCAGATTTCAGGACTAAATCTTAGTTCTTTGTTCTCAGGACTTGTTACACATGTCTCTCCTCATGAGAGACAGAGGGACAGAGCCACTCTTTGTGGTCCATTCCTTAATTTGGGTACTCTATAAATGTCAAAGCAATGCTCCAGTTTCATTTCACATGAAAGTACCCAGGCTTTCTTCTTATGGAGAGAGTATATCAGAAGCAGGAAGCATGCAAGATTGTGGATCCGCTCAATTACCAAGGAATACAGAAAGCAACTGAGAACAAGGGTATTGCAGAAAAGCTAAATGATTTATTTACACCAGTTTTCAACAGAGAGTGTGGTCATAGCCAGCTCTAGAGACAACGGAAAACTCTTAGAGCATGCCTTTACAGCAACTGAGAGGTGTGATTGCAGCATGTCGACATACCCAAGCTAGCTCTGATCTTGCTAGCTCAAAAAACAATAGCGCTGAAGCCATGACAACACCGGCAGCAGCCCTGGCTAGTTGTCTGAGTATGTACCCAGGATTCCAGGTGGGCTTGTATTCAGGTAGCTAGCCTGGATTGCCATGGCTTCAGTGTTGTTATTATTCAGGCTAGATAAACCAAAGCTAATTCAGGTACGTCTACACGTGCTACTGTATCATTTCTATCTGCAGTGTAGACATTTCCAGATATGAACAAAACTGGAAGGAGTTAGTAAAATTTAATATATTTGTACCTTAATGTATTGCATTTTTTGGACGCATGTTGCCTCTAAATTTGGTGCAAAGGAGTGGACATTTTCACTCTTTTTGCATTAATATGGCAGATTCCTCTGCATTCTATATTTAAAAGTAGAAAAAAATCTTAAAATTCCCAGGAAAATACATATCACCTGAGTGTAGGGGATCAAGCAGCCCCTAAACATCCATCTGATATGGAGAATTCATTCTGGATTAGTAAGTGTTGATATCTGTGCCTGGACCCCAGTAGGAGAAGCTTCTTCCACAACAGAGACTAGTTGCATTTTTTATTTTTATTTTTTTAAGGGTGGGCAGAGATCGGAAGAATGCAAAGAATTAACTTGGCAATCCTCCTAGTCTCACAAGACCATATTTCTATATAAGGGTATGGTCAGGGGACAGGGACGATACATTTTTTTTGTAGGTCTACCTCAAATTACTAATGCAAAACTTAAGAAAGCACTTTCTACAGCACAATTTGTAACCATCCTTTCTGGTTGATTGTGCTTTGAAGGAGTTATTTTCAGACTTTGTTGCTGGAGGCCTGGTTATCACAAAAAGGGGGCCTTTGCAATGTAGGAAGAGTCACAAGGAAAGGGAATGGGGATCTTCCTTGGTATGGGGGGAGGTTTGTTTATATTGTTTAAATTGCCTCTCCGAAAACCATAGCATGTCACATGAAGGCAATTTTACATAAATTACACTACTTAAGTTGGTATGTTATAAATATTGAATAAACTATTTTCCAGAATGTTGGTTTACAACTCAAAGGACTTCTGGTTTATCAGGAAAAAAATCAGCATTTAAAAGGACCCAGGGACATTTCAAATTTAAAACCTTTCATTTGCTTCTTGAATATCTTTGGCAGCAAAGCCTTATTACACTGGTCTTGGAAAGGAAGTGTTTACCATTTGCAGTCCCAATCTCCTTAAAGAAGCTGTGAACTGATATGTTTAGTATCTTGCAAATTTGAAAAAAATGATGAATAAAGAGTACAGCGCTGAAAATTATAATCTGTTTCCCTCCTAAGATGTAGGGATGCAGAAAACTGGAAGACTTCATAAATCACATGTATTACGGAGCATTTAACTTGGAGACTAGCTTCACAATCTGTATTGGGGCCATCGTTAATCTAAAGTGTATTGCCATTTCGGAGATTCAAAGTATAATTAGAATATTTGTCTCAAATTCCCTTCCACTGGATTTATACTAGTGCAATGCCATTGATTTCAATGCAGTTACTCCTCACTTACCCCAGTGTAAAAGACAACAGAATCGGACTTGTTTTCTTTAACTGATAAACAAGTTTGAATTAATGAGCCTGATTCTTCTCATTCACAATGTTTAAAGTCAAGGATAATTACTTAAATCAGTGGAACGTCAGTGGGCAAAACTGGTTTAAGTGAGTCAGTGTTTCATTTTACACTCTTAATTCTAATTCTCTCATTCTATTAATTAATTGTAGACCAATTGCGCCGATCCCAGTGTAATATTTTGCCACTCCCAGCTTTTTTCCCCAATCTGTTAAACATAATTTGAGGACCACTGTGTTTCACAGACCAGTTATATTTTACAATAATGGTAGATTATATAACACCAACTCAGATTTGATTTATACACAAATTCAGCCTCAGAATGAAATTGGAATGACTCAGGTTATGAACATTGGTTATAAGAATTGGGTTTTTGTGCTTATTTAAATACATTTATAGTTGTGTTACTTAGTGCTTATTAACATAACAGCATTCTAACAATAAAAGACTAATTCTGATCCCACCAAAATTAATAAAAGTTTTGCCATTTTCTTCAATGAGTTCAGGATTACACCCCAGTATTGCTACAAACCAGACAGAAGTATGATCCAGCGGGTAATGAACAGGACTCCAACTCTAATTAACTTGGTTCTATTCTAACCTGCCACATATTTCCTTTGTGAAATTGAGTGAGTCCTTATCTCCCTGTACCTCAGTTTTCCTATCTGTAAAACTGGGATAATAGAAAACTTGAAGAAGAGTTGAGAGACTTGGGTGGAATTTTCAAAGGGCTTCTACAGTACTTGCACTCCTTTGAAAAGCTCACCCCTAATTAATATACAACTGTAAAGGAGATCCGAGATGGCAGGCACTACAGAAGTGCTGAATATTTTTGTACATTATAGTTTGTGATGCATATATTTCAAAAGCTCTTCTCTAAAGTAAGCTATACAATAATTATCACAGATATGCAATACAATTTCTGAGTAGTTAAAATATTTCTAGTAAATTATCCATTCTGTTTGAAATAATACATGGTTTATTACTTAAATTTGTTTTTCATATCTGCTGAAATATTGAATGCCAAATATTTGATATAACCTTTTCAACAAACTAGTTTAGCACAGTTTCCTATACACATATCTTATACCCTCTCCCTCTCATCTTAGACTCTCCACCTGTGCAGTGTCTGTTTCTTGAATGTCCCCATTTCCCCCATTTTTTCCCAAGCTATCCAACTAACATAACAGAAAAGTTATACTGTCTTTTTCTCTTAAAACAATATCTTTTTAAAAGCCACATAAAGTAGAGCTTTCTTATGCCAGCTATCAACTTATGGGTTAATAGGACACATATAGTAATGGGGTAAAATACCATGAAAGTACTTTTACCTATGTTTTCAAACTTGAATGTATAAACTAAGGCACCTAAACTCAAATGTAGGCACCCAAATATGTGGTCTGATTTTCAAAAGTGCTGAGCACCAACAGCTCCAGTTCACTTCACTGGCAGCTGTAGGTGGTCCATAGCTCCAAATGCCAAAATATAGGTTCAGATGCCTCAGTTTAGGAACCCAAGTTTTAAAGACTGGCCATATTTGCCTGACCAACAACCAATTGTTTTCAACTAAAAAGGGAGCCTGTATCTTCACTGCTAAGAGAACTGGGCAGGCCTTTTGCATATCTTTATAAGAATAGATGTTTTATCTCAAAACCATTACAACACATGATTGTTAATTCCCCTCAAACACTAGACAACTCACATATAACTTTAGTTACCTAGCTATTCGTATATTCACATTTGTCATTATCTATACTTTATTTTCATAAAAAAACAAAGTATTCAATGACAAGAAACCACAGCAAGGTGCCTTACTGCGGTAGAAATGGGCAGATATGTAGCTTATGCTTATGCTACTGTTAAAGTCACAGTGCCCCAAACTCCCAATGCCTTTAATAAAAGCAGAAACAGGCCCCATGAAAATGAAATGGGGACAGAATATCTTCTAACCATGGAAGAAATGAGTTCCATGAACTTTACATTTTCACCTTTCCTTGGCTTATTGCATGAAAGCTCAACTCCGCATGCTGAGTGAATAAGACCAGCTGGAGGAACAGCCACTAAGTACAGCATATGTCCCTCAAAACTGAAAGTTTGAGTAACCGTAAATATCTTTCCATGACTTCTAGAAATCATGGCGAAGGGGTGGGCAACTAGCCAGAGGCCATTTAACGTCTTCATAACAGGAATAGGAACCATTCTGCCAAAGATGCAGGAAGCCTGAGAGAAGTACATACGGGCAAACACAGGAACTGGCATATTCTTGCCTGCCTCTTCCTCCCATATGAACTGGTGACTTGGAACTTGTATTCTGCTAGTGCCCCTTTATCCACCAGCTGCCAATGCAGCTAAGTGGAAGCAACTGAGGAACAATGGCCCTCCACAGTCCTTTTTATTCTGTGCTATCTTAAATTCAGCAAGGACTACAACAATCACTTAGGACAATCCCAGAAGATCAAAAATTGTTTCCCTTTATTATGATTGCATTTGTTTCAGCCCTGAACAGACCACCTATGCTATATTTAATTCTTTATCAGTAGAGTGTGAAATAATTTACCAATTATTTTCCGTTGATACCCTCTCCAGGAAAAGGAACCAATAAAATAATTGTTTGAATTAATACTATTCCATTCCATTTTAAATCTGAATATTAAACTCAGTCTTCCACTTTTGTTTAATATAAACTGTACTATCATCAAATTTAAGTGAAAGGATCAATACATTCTAAGTTCTAGTTTAAATTAATTATAATAATCTAATTCAGTCACTATAACTAAGATGCTTGTGAAGACCTGTAGTCTCTAGGTAAATTACTTATTCCCACATTTTGATCAGGTTTATACTCTATTCTGTCTTCTAAGCAGCAGTATTTAAATTGGAAATGGATCATACCATGCTTGAGGGCATTTTCCCCATCCCTGCTGTTTAGAAGTATGGTTTTATACTGGCATTATGCCTAATAACTGCCTTTTGGAATTTTAAACCTTTGTGTTGGGAGTTACTCTGTTTCATAACTAACATTGCTGCATTTACTGAGTTCAGGGCCACTGACAGTCCACTCAACAATGGGATCACAGTTAGGTAGAATTATACTAGTCACCAAAGACAGAAGAAGGGATTATATGATAAAACTTTCAGTCTCTCTACAGTTTTTCACAAAATGGTTATCACTCATGTGTTCATTGCCACAGCTGAAGAGAATCTTTATAGCAATAACTAAGTGAAAACTGTAGGAAAAAAAATCAGAACTAAGGGTCTTGCCCAATTTATTCAGTGACTGAAAAATTAAAGACATATTAATCTCTAACATGTTTCCACAGTTACTTGCCTAACATTGCAGTGCTATTTAAAATGACATAAGCAGGAACACAGATGCAAGAAGCAGCAGTTAACAGTGTCTGAATTATAAATGAATAATTCTGTTTTCACAGCAGGGTTTGAACAGTGTACAGTAAATCAAGCTTGAGGCCACAAACTGAACAATAAGAAAACAAAATATTAAATGGCTGCTTATTAATTGTGCACAGTTCATCCTGTGCACTGACTGACACAAGAGTCCTGTGGAAAACAGGAGGTAAGTGTGTAATTAAAGGCTATCATAATGCTTACGTGCAAGGGGGATAAATTCAGATTGCACAGGCAACCTTAATTCTGGCAATTCCTAATTTTTAAGAGCTTCACTTTGCAACCTAACTGTTCATTAATATAGTTTACTGTGTATAATATAGTAACTATATGAAATAAATTAAAGAGCACCCCCACACTTCTGATAACAACCACCAGCACTTTAGGTTCCTAAGTAATTATTGAAAGTTCTCTGGTTGCCCGTTTTATAGCAGCTATTTCCTGGCATGCTTTCTGAGCATCCCTTTAACTTAGGCAGAGGCAAACAGCTGTTGCTGTTTTGCAACTAATTACTTGATTGTACTGTTCACTTTCTTGGATGGTCAATATTAGAGTTCTGTTATGAGTTTACTTCTTAAATCTCAAACCAATAGTATAGTTTCAAAGATTTGTACAGATTTGTAAGGTGTTACTGAAGGGAGATGGAAGGCTGTCCCTATCCAGGCTGTCTGGGGGTTAGTGGAGAAGCTCTTCTCCTGTACTTCACCAGAGGAAAGGGCACCTGGAGGAGGAATGGTGGTCCCCGCCCAGACTGTGCCCAACATAACTAATTCAGGACAACTCCTCATAAAATTAATGTAGCTTCCCCAACCACATGCCATTTTAGCCTCTACCTTGCCTATATAGCTAACTCAGGACTCCCACTTCAGTACCATTAAAAATAATATAGCATACCAATTCCCCATAAAGTTAATTTATGCCCAGCCCTACATCTCTGCAGGTTTCCACAGATATTACTTCCAAGAGTGTGCCTGCTGCTTCTGCTCTGGGCCCAGCTCCTCTCTCCCCTTCCCTCTAAGGAGTAGAGTCTAGAGAAGGCAGGTTAGGCTAAGCCAGGCACACTTCACAGGGTGCAAGAAGGGGAAGTAGGAAGTTGGAGGGGCCTCCCAGAGTAGGAAGAGCCCAGCTGCTCATTTCCTTCTCCCCTGCCCTCCTGAGAAAAACATAGCAGGCAGCCTGCTCCACCCTGTGCTACCATCCTGCCCTGTGCTACCACCACCTTGTGGGCAGAAGTGTAAGCAGGGAGAGGGTTTGGGGTCCCAAAGTAGGGTTGCCAACTTTCTACGCACACAAAACCGAACACCCTTGTCCCGCCCCTGCCCTGCCCCTCCTCTGAGGCACTGGCCATGCCCCGCCCCTTCTCAGAAGCCCCGCCTCCGCTCACTTCACCCCCCCATCCTCCATTGCTCGTTCTCCCCACCCTCACTCACTCACTCATTTTCACCGGGCTGGCTCAGGGGGTTGGGGTGCAGGAGAGTGTGAGGGCTCCGGCTCTGGCTGGGGATGCAGGCTCTGGGGTGGGGCCAGAAATGAGGAGTTCAGAGTGCAGGAGGGGACTCCAGGCTGAGGCAGTGGGTTGGGATGCGAGAGGGTGTAAGGACTGCGGCTGAGGGTGCGGTCTCTGGCTGGGGGTGCGGTCTCTGGGGTGGGACCAGAGATGAAGGCTTTGGGGTGCAGGAGGGGACTCTGGGCTGGGACTGAAGAGTTCAGAGTGCAGGAGGGGGGTCTGGGCTGAGGCAGGGAGTTGCGGTATTGGGGGGGAGAGGGCTCTGTCTGGTGGTGCAGACTCTGGGGTGGGGCTGGGGATGAGGGGTTTGGGGTGCAGGATGGGGTTCTGGGCTGGAACTGATGGGTTCGGAGGGCAGGAGGGGGATCAGGGCTGGAGCAGGGGGGTGGGGTATGGGGGGGAATGAGAGCTCCAGCTGGGGGTGCAGGATCTGGGGTGGGGAACCTTTTTTCTGTCACGGGCCATTGACCCACAGAAAAAAATCAATTGCGGGACAGTCACCCGCTGGGGGGGGGGGGGGGGCGGCGCAGAGGCCCCCCACTTCCCCCTGTAGTAGGGCGAGCTGGTGCTTGTAGCACCAGCCCTGCGGGGGAGGAGGGAGGGGGGGCATGAGGCTGAGAGCTTACCCTGCTTGTGGCTCCAGCCCTGCAAGGGGTGGGAACGCGGAGGCTCCGTGTTTCACCGCCGCAACGGTGCGATCCAACCTGCCTGGCCCAGACCATTGTGTAAAACTCTGCTATGTGCTCAGATTTGCCCCAGCTCCATGCAGTGATGGCTTGTGTTGCATTGTTCCCAGGGTTGTGTTCATCCCAGAGCTCAGGCTGGTCAGGCCCATATCAATGCAAAGGGAATGTAGGGAGTTGGTTTGTTTATAGCTGCTTTTCTTGCCTTCCTCTGCTAGTGGAATCATGAGGTCTACTTCCAGCTTATCCACTCTACACAACTGACCTTAACTCCAGCTGATTGTTTCACCCGGCAGCCCAGCCAAGTGCATAGGTAATCTGGGAGCGAAGGCAGATATCCACCCATAGTCTGGCCACATAAAGCAACAGGATCCTGCTTGCATTGTCTTAAAGTCACAGTGATGTGCAGTGTGGGATGAAGAATATAGGACTGTGGAGTGAGCGAGAGATGGCCCCTTCTTTTCTCTGTGGGTTCCTTTGTCTTTCCCCTAGGGTCCCTATCCAGGGTTGGAGTGGGGAAAAAAGAGAAACAGAAAAGAATCTGGGCAAAGAAGGTAGCCAGAATTCCATGGAGAAGGTAAGATAAATATAGGGACAAAAGAGGAAACGGGAGAAAAGAAATCCATATAGGAGAGGGAGCGAGCACTAGTCAGAATATGAATAAATGAGCAGGGTAACTCAAAAAGTACAGATTTTAGGTTATTTAACCTTATTTTATTGTAGTTTGTTGGCACATATATGTCTAAGTTTAGGTTAAGAGGTGATCTTTATAGTAATGCTGCTCTGCAGCTACTCTGGTCCCTGTAGTTATGTGCCTTTTTTTTTTTCCCTCTAGGTACTTTTTAATGATTATTTTAGGCTTGTTTTACTTTCCCATCCTGTTGGCATTTTAGTCATTTTTAGAGTGACATGTAACTGGTTTTAAGAATGATTGCTCTTTTTCTCAATGCAAACCTTTTGTTCCTTCCTTGGTATGTAATAAGGTGGGCAACTCTTTGTGGATCTGCTCTTTTCCCTGAGCCGTTATTTGCTATTGATCATGCATCCTATGGAGGGGGTGTACTGTCTGCTAGTTTAAATAAATAAAATACTAGTTGTATCAGTGCTTGGATGGAGGGGAAGATGAAGTGGGGATGGTGGTAGAGGTATTCCCCTGCCTATGCTGGTGTTCATTCCCATCTCTAGAGCTGCATGCATGTCTTTGGCCCTTGACTCATAAAGATGCTTGTAAAGTGAAAACTTTCCTTTGGTTTGCAAACAGTACTGGATGACATGGATCTTTCCAAACATTTCGTTATGTTACCCTGAACCCTAGTCCTGCACCACTCTGCAAATCTCTCAGCTCTAATATATGTGTGTGTGTGTGTATATATGTACACATGGATGTATTTTTTTAAGTCAAACTATAAAGTCCCACAAATGCATTTAATTTAACTATGTTTGGCACATGGTACCACCTTTCTTACTCTACATTTTTGTATAAATCTGGAAACAGATGGATAAAATTCCCCAGTCCTGTTCTTTCACTTCATGCAGCTCTTGATTTAACACCACAAGATACTATTGTGCATTTCCAGCTGAGCATGTTGGCAAGTGAAGGTGCCATGCATAGGTGCCCATCGGATAGCTTTCACCCAGTAATGGGACATATGAGACAGAAAATTGGCTACCCTAGTTTCTCACAGAACTCATGGACAGGTGTACGCCGCAGATGGGCATTTTAGGATGGAACCGAAGGATTATGGGGAACTAGTGTTTATGCTGATATGCCAGCTGCTGATCCAAGAATGACAACTAGTAAGAGCAGCTCTCACAGATTATTCCTACCGCTGAGAGGAATACAGCGATGGGAGAGAAAACGATGGACTTCTAGTGGTCAGAATATGGACACATCTCAATGCTGCTCTTTGCTTGTTTTAGAGCACATTTTATAACATTTCAGAATTGGATTCACAGTTTTCAATGTCTTTTGAATGTGCTTTGATTCCTGCTGAGTGTTTCTCAGAATGCCATTCCATTCTTAACAAAGTTAGTATTCAAATGATTCTTACAAGCCCTTAGGAAGTACTGAGGATGGCTTGTAAATATATTAGCAGGGCAAATGTGTATTATAGCCTAAGGCAACAAGTTAATATAAATCTTTATTTAAAAGAAGATAATATCTGTGTACAGTGAACACAGTGTACATTGAATTGTTACAATGCAATACTGGAGGCTGTCAGTATATGACATCTTTTGTTTCTGTAAGGATTATGTTTAGGGAATGACTCTCCAATCACAGAGAGGAAACTTCTGAGAGCAGGGGGAGCTAGAGACTCTCTGTATAAAATCTGTATGTACTTTTAGTAAAGCTTAGTTCCAGAGCTCCTTGTTTCAGATGTAATTTGTTCCAGTAATTTGACCTGCAGTATAGCTAGGTGCAAAACTTAATAAAAAATATTTTACACTCTCAGAAGCTTCATCCAGGTGCATGCATGTGCGCTCTCTCTCTCAGAATGAGAGACAGTTTTTCAGATAGACACAGGGCCTGCAGACTCCATTTAATTTAAAATAATATTATGAAACCAGGCTTTTAAGACTAATGTAAGTTAATCTTGCTTTCTAGTTTGATAATACCTTTTGTAGTTATTGACCTTTGCTGACAGTTCTATAAAATGATCCAAAGTTTCAGAAATACTTTGGGCCAAAACTTGTGTTGATTTACAAACGCAGGTTTCTTGACTGCAGTGAGTTCACATGGGGTTCAAGTCAGCACAGAATTGTCTTATAGAGCTGTATGAGTCTATAAAAGAGGGGCTAGACCTAAACTGGTAACCTGAGTTAACTTCACAGTTACTGGGATAGAATAAGAGTATTAGTGGATATGATGTCATGATAATTAACTCCTGCTGCCATTGTAAACTGACTACCTTGTCCTGAGCTTTGTAACTATCAGGACTCTTATTAACTGTTCAACAACTTTTGTTTAACCCTATTTAATAGGGAAGCAGAAAAACAAACATAGCTAACGTATTTGGGGATCTGCTCAGTGATACTGACATTTTATTTCACAGGTTCCACAAGATAGTCTTTTTATATATGTATATTAGATAAATAGGGCAACAGTCTGACTTATCCACATATGGCACTCTTGACAGTACTTTAGTGCTGTAGGGGTGGCAGATGGAGTAATTGCACACTGCCTCTGTGGGAAGTAACCTTTAAAAGAAGAATCTAATGCAACATAGAATGTGCCATGATTTTAGGGAACTTCTAACTTAAGTTCCCAGTAGATAACAACTTTCAGTGTTAAGTCTGCTGGACTGTTTAGGTTAGCTTCCTCTAATTAATATAGCAATACAACACTCTTTTGACATTCAACTCCCACTTATGAGAATATTTTTGGGTTGAGATGCTTAATGAACAATCTAAATGCTTCTTTTTATTACCACATACGGCTTTGTTTTCCATTGTGAAATGAGAAATGTATGATCAAAGAAATGCAGGACAAAATGTACTAGAATTGGTAACTTCTGAAATTTATTTTGCTGATAATCAGCTTGCAGCATTTTTAAGGTATGTTTTTGGCAAAAAGTACAAACACAATAATTAAAATAAGAGATATAGAAATACTCACTTTGTTGTATTAATTCTTTGTTTACAAACTTTCAAAGTATCTTCTTCTTCCAGAGCAGGCTTTGGTGGCTTACAGAATTCTTTCATCAATAGCTTTATTTGCTGAGAGGTTGTTGACAACACCCTGGGTGGGATGGGGTGCTCTTCACTGACTGTATGTCAGCCTTCACCTTAAGAACGTTTGGTTTTATTCTCTCAACACCTAATTTGGGTCATAAGTCCAACATGACATAAGAAAAAATGCTATAAAGAATATATTAAGGAGGATTGATTTTTCATGTGAAAATTTTTACTATTTCATTTCATTTTTAATGATTGGAAGACTTCTATACAAATGGAATGTTCAAGAACTTTAAAGTTGAGGGATGTGTCAAGGCTCACTCCATCAGGGACACCATAGTGTTGACAGCTAACCTTGGAGTCAGTCTAGTATGTAACATTTGCAGTTATAGAAAAATAAACTTTCTTCTGTCCATATACTTTCATTGAAAAAATAACAACCCATAGCCTAAATAGCACCCTAATAGTCCTTTGTTTGGCTGTCAGTTGAAAGGAAAACTCCTCCTCAGTCAGACTTTCCCCATTGTTTCCCTTTACCATTACTTTTAACAGTCCTTCATGGGCAAGGGGAAGGGCTAAGCTCCCCATCATGGAAACAAATAGTACACATGCTTAACTTTCCATGTGTGTGTTGAAGTCAATGAGATTACCCATGTTCACAAAGGGAAATACCTGTGTATATTTACACAAGATAAGACTTACATGATTTAATATGCCATTTCCATCTCTGACTTGTGATTCTGTGATAAACTGGGAAGGAGAAGATGGACTTTGCAAGCTCTCTAAGACTGAAAAGATGGGGGAGCAATTTGCTTCTTCATCCTTTTTCTTCTATCTAATAAAGTCCTTCCTTGTTTCAGCTGGTCACAGTATAATAGGTCAAGAACCTTGTCTTGGCTCCCAGGCCAAAGAGGTCCACAAAAGTGAATATTTAAATCCACTGAGCTACCTAAGATATGCATCCTGAAGGCCCCATATGTGCTATATTTACAAACAAAGTGGGGGAATCCTATTAAAAACATCCCCTAAGCTCCACAGAATCTGAACTGTTACATAATGCTGCTTTTCTGAAGCCTTAGACGTGCCATTTACTTCAACGAGGCTACTCATGGTAATACAGCAAAGACATGCTATCAGGGATAGTGTTTAAGACATTAAAGTTCTTAGTAAGTTATAATGTCTATTCTGTTTTTTTTTATCTTAGGTTCATGACTTATAATTAATATATCCATAAAACATTTCTACATTGTCTTGTCTATCACTAGGATTCCCTTCTCCCCTCATTTAAAACCTGGGTGAGCTGCATCTCAGGATTCAGCCTCATATTGTGTCATTGTGCACACCCTTGAACAAAAAATAGAGTGAAGCCAGGACCTAACATTTTTTACAGATTGTATTGAATTGTCAAGAAACTGATGATAATGCAATGAGCAGGACATTTAAATTAATAAACAGTTATCAATATCTGGACAAGACTGCAAACATACAGATTTATTGCTTTTTATGCTTTCAGCTTGTTTCCCTTTCTCCTTTTTATTTTTTTGTTTGTACATAAGAAAGGTCCAATGGATGTCCAAAGGATCAGTTCATACTTATTACAAATGTAATCTAATAGAGCCTGATATTTCTAATGTAAAATTAAAACAGAACCTCCCACCAAAATTGAAGACATCCTTACACAAGATAAAGGAGCCATAAAGAGCAGAGCCCAAAGTAACTTTTTACCTTTAAATTTGTGGTTTAATTACTAGGAGCAGTGAGCTGCCATATCCATAAAAACACTGATGGAGTCTGTGACAGATACGATGCTTTGTATGCATGGAATATTGCAAGACTGTTATATTGAGATGTGGCAGATGCTATGGACATGTGGAATATCCAAAGACTATAGTATCAACTTTATAAATGTTATATGTATCTTTATGGGCTGGCTAGTGATTGTATTTGCAATGCAGGAACTAAGCTCATTGAGGAGTAATTAGTGCAAATCCCTTAGGCAGGTTACAAGTCTATGGAAAATGGGTTTTACCCCTGGAGGAAATAACATCTACTGGGTTACCTGGTTCAATAAGCCTGGCAAATGAAGAACTGAAAAGTATCCTTTATTGTTGCTTCTGCATCTCCTCTAAGTCAGCCTGGGTATTTAAGTTAATTTTATTTTAGCCAAATCAAGGTAGCCTTCTTTCTTTATTGTGACTTTTAGGGCATTTAGTAATGTATTTTTGAACAGTTCAATTATCTTTCACATTTTTCTGTTTAAATTCTTTCTCCCTAATGATTTGGCTCACAATTGAGTATATAACAAATGGAAAAAAGTGGGATTTGGTAGCAGTGAACATAAATCAGAAGTGGAAATTGTAGAAAATTGATAAGGGAAGCAAAAGGACACAGGTCAACAGAGTTAAGGACAGTTAAGGAAGTGTTCAACAAATGTCTGTTCTGTATTTGAGAAAAAGACAGCTGATGTAGTCATATCATCTGATAAATGATTAAATACTTTCCATTCCAACAGTAACTAAGGAAGATATTAAGCAGCAGCTTCTAAAGATATACATCTTTAAATTAGAGGGTTTGGATGACTTGCATCCAAGAATTTTTAAAGAGCTAACTGAAGAGCTCTATGAACCATTAATGTTGATTTTCAATAGGTCTTGAAATTTTGGCAAAGTTTCAGAAGACTGGAAGAAAGCTAATTTTGTGCCAATATTTAAACAGGGTAAATGGGTTGACCCAAGTAACTATAGGCCTGTCAACCTGACTTTGATCCTAGGCAAAATAATGGAATGAAGGATATGGGACTTGACTAATAAAGAATTAAAGGAGGGTAATATCACTAATGGCAATGAACATAGCTTCATGGAAAATAGCTCTTGTTAAACTAATTGGATTTTTTTTTAATCAGAGTACAAGTTCTGCTGATAAAGGTAATAGTGTTGATGTAATATACTTAAACTTCTGTAAGGCATTTGACCTGGTACTGCATGACATTTGATTAAGCAATTAGAACAATAGTAAATCAACATGGCACAGGGTGAATGGACTAAAAGCTAGCTAACTGATCAGTTTCAAAATGTAATTGTAAACAGGGAATCACCATCTAGAGGATATGGCTCTAGGGGGATCATGTAGAAATTGGTCCATGGTCCTACGCTATTTAATATTTTTATCAATGGATCTGGAAGAAAACATAAAATCATTACTGATAAAATTTGTGGATAAAAGAGTTGGGGAGTAGTAAATAATGAAGAGGACAGATTACACTGCTCTACAGCCAAAATGCTTCTGAAATAAATGTAGTCAAACTTTACTAATTCTGGGTCATTGAGAACGAAAATGATGCTTAAAATTGTTGATTGGCTCTAGTTTTCAAGATATGCTAATGGGTCAGTATATACGACCCTTGACTTGGGAATGGCGGAGGATAAGTGAGTTATAAAGGGAAGGGATCTCAATTTAAACCAGAAATGACTAAAATACATCTTTGACTGGATCTATGAATAAATCTATGACTGGGTTTGGACAGTACTTGCTTTTTAGGCAAAACAATGAATGATGCAATCTGAAGCTGGTATTGCGTCATACATGATATGAATTGCATCATGTTATTCCTAGAAGTCATGGATGATGCAATCATAACGAAGCTTACATCACTCTGCTGAACAAATTGCCCTAGATCAGCTCTAGAAATCATACAGTGTCGTGCTCTCTTATTTGTCAGTGTTTGATTTTGCAAAGGGACACATTTCTGTTTAGCCAAAGTGAGCAGAGATGCCTCGTACTTGTGTGAACAGTGCAGATAACTTCTGCTATGTTTGTGGTGAAGTGACTTTTGCATCACAAAAGCGCAGAATAACCACTTTGGTTAAGAAAGCCTATCACCTTTATTTTGGCTGCAAAATTGGAGATCAGGACAAGAGGTGGGCCCCACACATATGCTGCAACACTTGTGCAACAAATCTTTGCCAGTGGTTGAACAGGAAAAGGAAATCTATGCCTTTTGCAGTGCCAATGATTTGGAGAGAGCCAACAGATCATACCAGCAATTGTTACTTCTGCATGGTGCCTCCAGTTGGGAAAGGTGTGTCAAAGAAGAAAAAGTGGACTGTGCATTATCCAAACATTCCATCAGCTATATGCCCAGTACCCCACGGAGAAGGACTGCGGGTTCCTGATGCACCAGAATCATTCTCACTTGAGTCAGACGAGGAAGAGGAAGAGGATGAAACTTCTGGTCCTGAACTATCAGTGTCACAGGACCCACATTTTCTCCCATCCTCCTCCTCTGAACCACACCTCATAACACAAGGTGAACTGAATGACCTTGTCAGGGATTTGGAACTACCCAAGAGTAAGGCAGAGCTGTTGGGCTCCAGACTACAGCAGTGGAATCTCCTGGCAGGTGATGTTAGGGTTTCCATGTTCCGTGACCGTCAAAAGGATCTTGTCCCATTCTTCTTCATGGAAGGTGATCTTGTAGCCTGCAACAACATCGATGGTGTGATGGCAGCCCTCAACATCGTTCACGATCCAGATGAGTGGAGACTGTTTATTGATTCATCGAAGAGGAGTCTTAAAGCTGTTTTACTGCATAATGGCAATGTTTTGCTATCAATTCCAGTTGGTCATGCAGTCCATATGAAGGAAACCTATGACAACATGAAACAACTTTTGAGGTGCATAAACTATGACCAACATCAGTGGCAGCTTTGTGGCGATTTGAAGGTTGTTGCTCTCTTGCTTGGTCTGCAGACTGGATACACAAAGTACTGCTGTTTTCTCTGCGAATGGGATAGTCGTGCAAGAGATTCCCACTACATCAAGAAAGATTGGCCACTCCGACAGTCATTGGAGCCTGGGAGGAAAAGTGTTCAGCATCCACCACTTGTTGAATTGAGGAAGATTTTGTTACCACCCTTACTCATCAAGCTGGGTCTGATGAAGAACTTTGTCAAGGCCATTGACAAAAGACAAGCAGCTTTCAAGTACCTCCGTGGAAAATTTCCAAGGTTAAGTGAAGCTAAGATAAAGGAAGGTGTCTTTGTTGGTCCTCAGATTCGTGAACTTCTTCGAGATGATGCATTTGACCATGCACTGCGTGGCAAGGAAAAGACGGCATGGAAAGCCTTCCAGTTAGTGGCAATAAATTTTCTCAGAAACAACAAGGCAGACAACTACAGGTTGTTGGTGGAAAACCTCCTCAAGGCATACAAAAACCTTGGTTGCAACGTGTCACTAAAGATACATTTTTTGCACTCTCATCTAGATTTTTTTCCACCGAACTGCGGAGCAGTGAGCGACGAGCACGGCGAGCAATTTCACCAGGACATTGCAACAATGGAGAAACGCTATCAGGGCAAATGGAGCCCATCAATGCTTGCAGACTATTGCTGGACAGTGACAAGAGATGCTCCATTTAATGAATACAAGAGACAAGCCAAGAAGCGCCGAGTAGACACTGAATAGGACTAAACTATGTACAGAATAGTTTTTTGCCTTTTGTTTCATAATAAATTTTATTTATATAACCCTTTTGCTGATTTTTAAAGTGTTACATAAACAGGACAGGTGAAATATTATCATGTAAAGCAACCATAAACACATGAAAAGACCTAGGTTTACAATTTATGATTAAAACTCTACTATCTACACAATATACATAGACATAAAATGTAAAAACTTAAATATATTAGAAACAGTAGCCAATCAGTTGTTTTAATTGTCATATTTGAATTCAGCACATCAAAATACATAATAAATAGCACATTTTATCTCTGAAGCAGACGACTTCTCAAAAATTGTAGACCAGTGTAACTGATGCAAAGAGATCTGAAGCATTTGGTAAACTGGGCAAAATCAAAAGTATGTGTGTTTCAGTGTATCAGATGTAAGGCCATACACCTAGGAACAAAGATTGTAGGCCATACTTACAAGATAGCAACACTATTGGGAAGTAGTGACTCTGAAAAAGACTTGGGGGGTGTGGTGGAAAAAGCTGAACAAGAGCTTGTGGTGTGACGTGGTGGCAAAAGAGCTAATGCCATTTTTGGATTTATAAGCAGGGAAATCTCAAGTACAAGCAGGGAGATTATTTTACCTCTGTACTTGGCAGTGATGTGACTGCTGCTGAAATAGTGTGTTCTTCAGTTTTGGTATCCACAGTTCAAGAAGGATGTTGATAAATTGGAGAGGGTTCAGAGAATAGCCATAAGAAAGATTAGAGAATGGGAAAAGGTGTGCTTATTTACATTTTCCTGAGCATTTTTAATTTTGCCCCATTGTGAATCCATCCTGTGCACCGATGGAGGCAGGGATCCTATGGAAAAAATAGTCTTTAATTACAAGTATCAGGGGGTAGCCGTGTTAGTCTGAATCCACAAAAACAACAAGGAGTCCGGTGGCAGCTTAAAGACTAACAGATTTATTTGGGCATAAGCATCCATGAATCTGAAGAAGTGAGGCTTTTTTACCCACAAAAGCTTATGCCCAAATAAATCTATTAGTCTTTAAGGTGCCACCAGACTCCTCGTTGTTTTTCTTTAATTACACAATCATATACTATCATAATGCACATGGACAAGAAAGCTGAATTAAGGTTGCACAGATAATAGTAAATCTGACATTTCCTAACTTCTGAGTGTTTGACTTTGCAGTTTAAATAATTATGGTTGCAAGTTTTTATTTCCTAATATTTTTAACAACAAATTGTATTATGTGTAATTGTTACACCCTCCATCATAAAACTCAGTTTTTCAAAAAGAGGACATTGTTTATTCCAGGATTCAAGCCTTTTCTTTAGGAGCTTCTTGCAGACAGAGACCTCCTCAGTGCCCAACTACAGGCCAGCTTCCTCTTGCAGCAGTAGCAGGCTCACTGAACACTCTAGCCCCTTCAGTAGCTCACTCACTGTAATCCCACCCTGATATCAGAGGGACAGCTCCCATTTCTCTTATATAATTCCTATTACCATTAACTTCCCCTGAAGTTTGTGGAGAGCTTCTGTCCCATAATGTGTCCCTGATTGGTGGGGGAGAATAGGTCACTGGGGTCATGTGCTGGGTCCTGGGGGTGGTTGGACCCATCACATGACCCTATGGCAGTCGGGTGAGCTCCAGCCCATGCAATGTCCCCAGGGAAGGGTGAAGAATGGTCCATGGGAACCAAGTGCTAGTCCAAGGCAGGTGAGGCATTTAAGGGAGTAAGGAGCTTGGCCGAGTTCCTGCCTCATTTGTGAAGCCACTCAATCAAGCATCATCTTGTAGTTCTACAATGCTGTTGCATTTTCATAGTAGAATTTTCTTGCAGAATGTGCCACACACTGTAGTGGAGCAAGTTTCCAAAAAGTTACCAGTGAACAGGTATTGTCCATATCAAGTCAAAGCAGAATCTTCAAAATTCTTTATATGACAGGTTAAAGTGGCCATGTGGAAGGAGGAGAGGGTGTGTGTGAGTGTGTCTGTTTACAGAAATATACGTCTATATAAGCACTACAGTGAAGGTCACTCACTGTACAGCAATACTGAATTATGGGTTCTGTGTCAAATTAACCATTTGCTCATGATTTTATCTTAGGAAGGCTTTCACCCTTGAAATTTTACACGTTTGTTGGAGTTTCCAATTCGCACTAGTGGTTAAATTTGATTTAGCCATTTAAATAGCATCGTTCATTACACATTAGTCTTATCAATCATCTTAAAGAGAGATAGAAGGAAGAGTATATATTTCGAGCTAGTCTGTATTTTTTGTGTTTGGTGTAAGAACAGTGAATCATTTAATATTATCTGGAATTCCTCAATGATATTTTAGTTCTTTTTAATGTGCTTGTGGGAGAGCTACAAAATATAATCAGTTGTACTTGCACAGTACCTTTGTTATCAAAAGTATTTGCCACATAATCTTTGTTACTCGGTCATTTCAGAAAGTGACAATGATAATATAAATGGCATCAGGCAAGCAACCATAATTGCAGTAGAGGATGCACACAGTTCTGAAACATATCAAGGCTTATATTCACCTCCTTAAAAAAGAATGATAGACTATAAAAAGAAATACGTTGGGGGACCAGAAGAAATTAATATTATGAAGTAGCCTGCTCTAATGTTTCAAGAGTTTTTTGCTATCTTCCTGTAGCTATGTAGTGAATCGGCCTGGCTCCCGACGGCCCCTGAGAGGGAGGAGCCAGAACAGGCCCCCAAGTGGGCGGAGCCACCGCCACCTGTTTCCGCCCCCCGGAAGTGGGCGGAGCCACCGCCACCTGTTCCCGCCCCCCGGAAGTCAAGGGGCGGGACAGGAAGTATAAAAGCCAAGCCCCAGCACTCAGTTGGAGCCCAGCGGCCAGAGACGCCAGACGCTCCTGCTCGGGCTCCTGGTAAACCGCGCCTGCCCCGAGCCAGGTATCCTGCCGCTGCCGGACCGAGCCTCCCCAGAGCCACGTACCCCGAGGCGGACTGGCCGAGCCTCCCCAAAGCCACGTACCCTGACGCCGACGGACCGAGCCTCCCCAGAGCCAGGTATCCCGAGGCAGACTGGCCGAGCCTGCCCCGAGCGAGGTACCCTGAGGCGGACTGGCCGAGCCTGCCCCGAGTGCGGTATCCCGAGGAGCGGCCCGAGTGTTCCCCTGCCCCGAGACCGGAGGAGCGGCCCGACCGAGACAGCCCTCAGCAGACCGAGGAGCCCATGGTGTGGGACCCCGTTGCCGAGCCCGACGAGGAACAAGTATCTATGGAGGAGGAGGAGATGGGAAGTAGCCCGGGGATAGCCGATACCGAACCCATGTCAGTGTGTTGCGGTCAGGATCCCCACTGACCCCGCGGCAGACCGACTGCTGCGGATAGGGCCCCGGGCTGGAACACAGTGGAGTGGGTGGGCCTGTGTTCCCCCCTGCCACCCCACGCCGGGTGGCAGTCTCTCCTCCTCCCTGCCTAGGGCCCAGACGGCCGCAAAGCGCTCAGCTCCGGCTACCAGGGCCTGGGCTCCTTGACTTTGTTTGCTGCCCCGCCCTGACTAAGGGCCTGGGCTCCTTGACTTTGTTTGCTGCCCCGCCCTGACTGAGG
>NW_020664403.1:804664-991924 GCF_002925995.2 Terrapene triunguis
GACCAAGGGCCTGGGCGTCCCCCTGATTGCCTTACAACGGCTCAGCTCCTGAGGGAAGGACTGAGCCCTGAGATTGTGTTCTTGCCCAACCCTGAGGCAAGGACTGACGCCCAAAAACCCCTAACCCTACGTGTTAGGTGCCCCGCCCTGACTGAGGGCCGGGGCTTAGCTAGTCGCGGTATTGGCTCAGCCTGCAGGGAGGCTCTGAGCCCCTCGGACCCTTGTGTGCGGCCCCGCACTGAGCTAGCGTTTGGGGCCGGTTTAACCTTGTGCTTTTGTTTAGCCCCTGCCTGAGGGGCGGAGCCTCGAGACCTTCGGAACCCGAGGACACACTTGGGGGCCATGTAGTGACTCGGCCTGGCTCCCGACGGCCCCTGAGAGGGCACAGCTCCCGCACCGGACTATTACACGCTACTATTGTACTTTCCTGCAAGGAAGAGGTTTAAAGAAGCAGAAAATGTTTTAAAGGTACTATATAAATAGAGAGATCATCTGTTATGTCAAAGGAGCCCTTATTAATGTGGCGGCTATATAGCCTGGGTGCATACATATGTCATATCATATGACAGGGCATTGTTTGCTGTACAGCCTTCTGGGTTCAGACATATGTCATTTCATATAACCTAGCACACAGGGTTAGTTCAAACAATGCCTTTTGACAATAGGTATGTGGACAGGGAGCAAGCTATTTGTATATTCTGGCAAATGTTTTTATATTAGTTTTTCATGTTTACAAGAATGGACTTTTAGTTTTTAAATGCATCCACAGCTCTTGTGGAACATGTCATCTTTCCAGCTGATGTTGTGGAGCACGTGTTAAATTGACACCCTTTCCCCCCCCCCCTTTTTTTTTTTTTTTTTTTTTTTGTTTTTTTTTTTTATTTTCACCTTTTCCCCCCCCCCCTTTTTTTTTTTATTTTCCTTAGGGAAGTTGCAATTCAGGACAACCTAAAAGAAAGCAACTGTATTATTTACCATAAACTCAAGAAAGGTAAGTACAAAGGAATATTAGATCTCTGAAGATCAAGGTTCAGTCCTAGCTTACAGTACATGTATCATATGAGTTTGTTCATCATGTTCTAGTCCCAATTTGTGTTGATCTTGTTGGATATGCTGATTTAATGTATTTTTAGTTTTGCAGTTTGTTGCAATCTGAAGCTTTTTTTCCCCCTAGGCTAGTGGTTCCCCATTTGGGTTAGTAATTAGTCCTGCTGAAATCTAGTTTACTGGATTTTTCTTTCTGTCTGTCTCTATTTTTATTACTAATCCCATGACATGGAAGTAGGGAAGTTTCACGTTTGCGTTACTCTAGTTTTTAAAGAATTAGAGGAAGACTTATTCTTTGGTTTTAGTCTATGTTGTATAGGACTCTGAACCTTTTAAGATGTTTGTTCTATTGGTAACTCAGAGAAATCCTTCCTCCATCCTTTTTTGGGATGGTTTTCATTTTAATCCATTTGTTTACAGAAAAAGTTTTAAACTGTAAATATTTCTTCTTTGGTTTTTGCCTAGGCTAAAGCTTCTATGTTTACAAAAATATTATTTAGCCACCGAGGACACCCACGCAAATCAAGAGATTAGTATTAAACAATCAAAAAGCTTATTAGCTTGCCTTGCAGAAAACCATGTTCTTAGTTGTGCTGAAGAAGAAAATGGCTTCTGTTTCCTGGCTGACTTTCCATGGAATTGAAAATCATGTACTGCAGTGCAGAAATCTGCAAATCATTACATCTAGCTAAATATCTTACTAGCCCTCAATCAAGGCTGATCCCTCTATGCAAAGAAAACATTCAAAGGGAAACTATCAACTAAAAAAAATTACATTTCTGTCTGAAAATGTTTTGTTACTGTTACAAGTAACATTTAAGATTACTATAACAGAAAGAGATTAAAGAAAGATATCTTTTTCAGTGTTTTGTGTATTTGACAGTATAGACAATTTCTCTGTTTTTTCTGTGTAGTCAATCATTTAGTTAGTTTCCCCTTTCTTTCTGTGGAACTTTCCTATTGTTAAATGCTGCTTCCATGTGAAACATTTAACAATAGGAAAATGTGACTGACAAGCCACAAATAATTTTTCAGGGAGACTTCACCACAGATGTAGCAACCAAACCTACTTTTGACTCATTCAAATTGTCACTTTTAGCATTACATCAAGGCTTGATCCTGCATTCTTTGCACACACAAAGATCCTCTTGACATCATTAGGTGTTTCAATAGTAATTAATGCAGAATTGGGCATGAGGCCTGCAGTCTGTGGTTTCTGAGATCTGGTGTACACTTTGAATGTTTAAATACTTCATCTCTGATACTTGTTCCTTCAGGACTTGTGCAGGAAAAATTTCCATCAACTTTAGTAGGAATTACATCAGCAAAGTAGGAATGGGCTGTTAGTTAAACATTCAGGCGTAGATTCTGCCACCCTGCAAAAACAGTATTTTCCCCAGGAGGAGTCCTCCTGAAATTAGGAACTACTTATGGAGTTAAGGTACTACTCAGCATGAGTAAGGATCAGCAAATCTGGCCCTTAGTCTTTAAACCATTAAGAAATACAGAACCTGTCAGCCTATCCTCCCTAACAGGAGTAGTAGCAACCATCCATGGCCATAATTTCAGTGGAGGTTTCCAAAATAAGTATTGCTCTTCCCAGTTTTGAGTTAGATGCAGGCTTATCTTTTTCTGCCTGTGTAAAATGTCAATAAGTGCACCTTCATGTGTCACTTCTGCCTATCTTCTTTTAGACATCTGTAGAGAAGAGAAAATAGCGTACATGTAATCCTTCTGCCAGGTGGAGTTGGCAACAACAAGGGCAAGGGGTTCCTCCTAACAATACAAAACAGAATCGACTCAAGCCCCCACCCAGCAATCCAGGGAAAACTAAACACCACTCCTGGACACTTCTAAGGGGCAATACTTTCCCACTCACAAGAACTGAGTCTGTGCATAACAAAAGAACTTTTATTCAAAGGGAAAGGGAACCAAACATTAATTTGGGAAAACATCACAATCACATTCAAAAGTAAGTGACGTCACAGTGCTTTGGGCAGTGTCCTTTGCCTCAGTTTTGTACCTGCTGGTTAAAAGAGAGAAAACAAAGGGTAGAAATAAATGGTCACCTTTCATAATGGAGAGAGGTAAATAATGGGGTTCCCCAAGAATCTGTACTGGGACCAGTGTTGTCCAACATATTCATAAATGATCTGGAAAAAGGGGTGAATAAAGAAGTGGCAAAGTTTGCAGATGATACAAAAATTACTCAAGATAGTTACATCCAAATTTGACTGCAAAGAGGTATAAGGGGATCTCACAAAGCTGGGTGACTGGGCAACAAAATGGCAAATGAAATTCAAAGTTGATAAATGCAAAGTAACGCACATTAGAAAAAAACTATACATACAAATGATGGAGTCTAAATAAGTCTAAATTAGGCCTGGTCTACACTGGGGGGGAGGGGGGGATCGATCTAAGATACGCAACTTCAGCTACGAGAATAGCATAGCTGAAGTTGACGTATTTTAGGTCGAATTAAAATTATTTACTTTGCATCCTCGCGGCGCTGGATCAACGGCTGTGGCTCCCCCGTCGACTTTGCTTCTGCCTCTCGCACTGCTGGAGTTCAGCAGTCGACGGGAGAGCAATCGGGGATCGATTTATCACATCTACACTACACACGATAAATCGATCCCCGATAGATTGTTCCAGCGGGTAGTGTAGATGTACCCTTAGTTACTGTCACTCAAGAAAGAGATTTTGGAGTCCTCGTGGATAGTTCTCTGAAATTGACAACTTAATGTGCAGCAACAGTCAAAAAAGCTAACAGAATGTTAGGGACCATTAGAAAAGAGATAGATAATATTATAATGCCACTACATGCAGTTATGGTTGCTCCATCTCAAAAAAGATATATCAGAATTGGAAAGGTATAGAGATTAGGGTATAGAATAGCTTCCACTGAGAGATTAAAAAGACTGGGACTGTTCAGTTTGCAAAAGAGACAGCTCACGGGGGATAGTGACCTATAAAATCATGCATTTCTCATGTGGAGAAAGTGAATAAGTGTTATTTACACTGTCACATAAAACAAGAACCAGGGCTCACCCAATGAAATTAATAGGCAGTAAGTTTAAAATAAACAAAAGGAAATACTTCTTCACACAATGCACAGTCAATTTGTGGAACTCATTTCCGGGGGATGTTGTGAAGGCCAAAAGTATAACTGGGTTCAAAAAAGAGGATAGATCCGTCAATGGCTATTAGCAAAGATGTTCTGTATGTCCCTAAGCCTCTGGCTGCCAGATGCTAGGACTGGATGACAGGGGATGGATCTCTCAGTAATGGCCCTGTTCTGTTCATTCCCTCTGAAGCATCTGCCATTATCCACTGCTGGATGAAAAGATATTGCTTTAGAACACCATTGGTCTGACCCAGTATGGCAATTCTTATGTTCTTAGTAGCGTAGTCTCTCACTGTCTCCCTGCTAAAAATAGCAGTGTACATGTGGGAGGCACTGCTTGGGCACATAGAGAGCCATGTAGGGTATATATTCTAGAGTTCAGGTGTGTAGGGCACACTACTCTATTCTATTTGCCTAATCCTTGCCTCGCCATATATATTGTTGATAATACCTATACTAGCCTGAGCATGCAGCATCTGTACTCTTCACACTGCCGTAAGCATAGACATAGAATCATAAAATCATAGGACTGGAAGGGACCTCGAGAGGTTATCTAGTCCAGTCCCCTGCACTCATGGAAGGACAGGTATTTGTCTAACCTGCTCGTAAAAATCTCCAATGATGGAGATTCCACAACCTCCCTAGGCAATTTATTCCAGTGCTTAATCACCCTGACAGTTAGGAAGTTTTTTCCTAATGTCCAACCAAAACCTCCCTTACTGCAATTTAAGCCCATTGTTTCTTGTCCTATCCTCAGAAGTTGAACAATTCTACTCCCTCCTCCTGGTAACAACCTTTTATGTACTTGAAAACTGTTATCATGTCCCCTATCAATCTTCTATTTTCCAGACTAAACAAACCCAATTTTTTTCAATCTTCCCTCTTAGGTCATGTTTTCTAGACAATTAATCATTTTTGTTGCTCTTCTCTGGACTTTCTCCAATTTGTCCACATCTTTCCTGAAATGTGGTGCCCAGAACTGGACATAATATTCCAGTTGAGGCCTAATCAGTGCAGAGGAAACATTTAGAAGATAATAAGGGCAGAAGAATTACTTCTTGTGGTTTGCTTATAACACTCCTGCTAATACATTCCAGAATGATGTTGGCTTTTTTTGCAACAGGGGTTGACTCATGTTTAGCTTGTGGTCCACTATGACCCCCAGATCCCTTTCCGCAGTACTCTTTCCTAGACAGTCATTTCCCATTTTGTATATGTGCAACTGATTGTTTCTTCCTAAATAGAGTACTTTGCATTTGTCCTTACTGAATTTCATCCTATTTATTTCAGACCATTTCTCCAGTTTGTCCAAATAATTTTGAATATTAATCCTATCCTCCAAAGCACTTGCAACTCCTCCAAGCTTGGTATCATCCGCAAACTTTATAAGTGTACTCTCTATGCCATTATCTTATTCACTTATGAAGATATTGAACAGAACCGGACCCAGAACTGATCCTGGCATGACCCCACTCATTATGCCCTTCCAGCATGACTGTGAACCACTGATAACTACTCTCGGAATGGTTTTCCCACCAGTTTTGCACCCACCTTATAGTAGCTCCATCTAGGTTGTATTTCCCTAATTTGTTTATGAGAAGGTCATGCGAGACAGTATCAAAAGCTTTACTAAAGTCAAGATATACAACATCTACTGCTTCCCCCCTATCCACAAGGCTTGTTACCCTGTCAAAGAAAGCTACCAGGTTGATTTGACACAATTTCTTCTTGACAAATCCATGCTGACTGTTACTTATCACCTTATTATCTTCTAAATGTTTCCACCTTGATTGCTTAATTATTTGTTCCATTATCTTTCCGGGTACAGAAGTTAAACTGACTGGTCTGTAATTCCCCGTGTTGTCCTTATTTCCCTTTTTATAGATGGGCACTATATTTGCCCTTTTCCAGTCTTCTGAAATCTCTCCCATCTTCCATGACTTTTCAAAGATAATCGCTAATGGCTCAGATATCTCCTCAATCAGCTCCTTGAGTATTCTAGGATGCATTATATCAGGCCCTGTTGACTTGAAGACATCTAACTTCTCTACATAATTTTAACTTCTTCTTTTTCTATTTTAGCTTCTGATCCTACCTCATTTTCACTGGCATTCACTATGTTAGATGTCCAATCACCACCAGCCTTTTTGGTGAAAACTGAAACAAAGAAGTCATTAAACACCTTTGCCATTTCCATATTTTCTGTTATTATTCCTCCCCCCACCATTAAGTAGTGGGCCTACCCTGTGCTTGGTCTTCCTCTTGCTTCTAATGTATTTGTAGAATGTTTTCTTGTTACCCTTTATGTCTCTACCTAGTTTGATCCTGTTTTGTGCCTCGGCCTTTCTAATTTTCTCCCTACATACTTGTGTTATTTGTTTATATTCATTCTTTGTGATTTGACCTACTTCAAGAGAGAGTGAGAGTGGATGTTTGCTCAACACTTAGTAGTCACCAGGATTCAATGTGTATAATCTTGACAGGATGGGAGTGTACAATGAGGCCATTTCTTCAGAGATGCTGTGTGGCTCATCTCTATTGACTCCACTGGGCGCGTGATTGGGTCCTGGGAACACAGTACTCTAAGGATTACAGTTGGTCATATAGTTCAATTCCAGTAGGGACCACCAGATCATCTAGTCTGACTTCCTCTATATTACAGACTACCACCACTACCCAGCCACCCTCACACTAACACAACCAAAATTAGACCAAAGTATTACAGTTGCTCAACTCTTCCCTGTATTTGGACCAGCGTGTATATAATTAAGACTTTGAAAAACACAATGAGATCAGATATGAAGATATAAATAGTTTAGTTAAGAATGTATAGAAAGTTGCATCCCAGGATAGTAGGCAGTAGAAAGGTACAGTATATATTAACACTCCACACTTATCCATACCTGAATTAGATGTGAAGCCTTTAATTTCTGAATCACTCGCCTAAATGTAAAAGAAATGAAAATGTAATGTTTCATTTGTCCTAACATAATTTACTGTTTGTGAGAGCTTAGGGTTTTTCTAGGGATTGATTTATAAGAATGTTATACATAGTGGGAAAAAGGTTAAATGCGATTTTCAATTGAATTAATTTATAAGGCACAAATGTTTATAGAAAAGGGCCTTTCATGATTGCAGAGTACTTTTATTTTTGACTTGATTTGTGCGTTCTACTGAAACAGCTTTTCAGATGGCTGGCCACTGATTTGTGAAATAGTGCAAGTTTATTGAATGAACATGTAAGAATCATATAGCAGCGAGAAAACTGTAACTAGGGAGCTCTGAGCCCGCCCCTCAGAGGGTCAGGCGGTGACCCGGAAGTATAAAGGCTCGCCCTCAGAGCTCAGTAAGGCCACAGCCGCCGGAGAGCCCAGACGCCTCCAGCCTAGCCCACGACGGGGAAAACCCCGTGGCCCAAGGTGGCCACTCGCCGAAGAACCCATGGACCTGGACCCCCCAGAGGACAACACCTGGACCCAGGTTCGACCTGAGGGGGAGTTTGGAAGTAGCCCGGGGGCAGCCAACCCTAGTCTGGCTGCAGCACAGCCAGAGCCTATGTCAGTGTGTTGTGACCAGGATCCCCACTGACTAAGCAGCGGGTCTTCTGCCGCTGCTAGGGCCCCGGGCTGGGACGCAGTGAAGTGGGAGGGCCTGCATCCCCCCTGCCACCCAATTCATGGGTGGCAGTCTCCCCCTCTCCCAGGCCTTTGGAGGCTTGGCCCTACTGTCATTGCTCAGCTCTGCGTGAGCCCCTGACTCATTACTGTTTGTACTGTTGTTGCTCAGCCCTGCCTGAGGGTCTGAGCTCCTGACTCAGCAGTTGTTGCTCCACCCTGACCTAAGGCCTGGGCTTATTGCTATTGTTTATATTGCCAGTGCTCAGCTCCGGCCCGAGGGCCTGAGCAGCTGACCCAGTGTTGCCCCGCCCTGACCCAGGGCCTGGGCTTACAGTATTTGTTCCTGTTACAGCAAGGGCTGCCAAGGGAGACCCCATCGCAGACTAATTCCCCAACATCAACTGTGTGTACTAAAAGTGAGCTGGTGTGGCTCCCCACCGCCCCGGAGAGGGTCGAGCCCCGGCAAATCCTTGTACACATCACATGAGTAAAGGTCCTCTCTCTCTCTCTCCCTCTCTCTCTCTCATGAAGGAGTCTCCATTCAGAAACAAATGTGACTTGAGCAATAATATACATCTTAATACTGACACATAGGAAAAACATTCCTCTCTCTTGACTTCTCTGTACTGTCCAAAGATATCTAAATAAATTGTTCCATTTATTTTATGTGATCATTTTTTTCTTTTTATATAGATTATTTCTTGATTGAAAATTATTTTTGTTTTTATGCAGGAAATCACTTCTTTCTTCAGGCCATTTAAGAATGCAGCTGCAAAATTTAAGTATTACAAGTTTGTACTTTACAAATCATTGTCAAAAGTAAGAATTTGGCAACTGTGATGGATTTACATAGCTTTGATTTATAATTGTGTGTATTTTTTGTGGGGGAAGAGTGGGCTCTGATTAATAAGCTACATTGTCCAAATGTGCTGGTATGAAAGGAAGTGTATTTTTACTGTGCTGTGATGTAAAGGTTTAAATAATTGGGATCTAAAGCAATGGATGAAACACCCTATCTCAATGAAGAATTTCATGAGGAGACTTCAGAGGTTAATAAGAGAGACATAAGTGTAAGTTTAAACACAGAATTAACTGGGACGGAGAGATAGAAACTTATGGAAAAACTGTGTTGCTAAGTTAAGACTTGTTTCATTGGACTATATAGAAGAGATCTCTCTTTCCTGATCTTGTCTTTTAGTTGACATTCCTGAAGGGCATGCTTGGCATTAACTAGCAAACACTTTCAAAGTCCAAGGGTATTTTGATGGATGTTCCCCTTACCATAGTAACTTAGGCTGCACTAGGGGGAAGGAGGACTGTCACAGCAACATAGATGGAAGCCCAGTCATTTAACACACAAAGTTGTATGGAAAAAATGTTCTTTCAATTGTAAAGAAGTTCAATAGCTCAAAACTTTCTCTAGAATTAATTAAAATAGTTTTCCTTACCATCAACCAAATGCATACGCTTAGTCTCATAAACTGGTAGGGGACAAAATCACTAGTGATGTAAACAGGCTCAACTCGATTATGTTCAGTGGAGTTACATTCATTTATACTACTGTCAAGTTTGGCCCCTCCAGATCATCAGGATGGAGAAAGGGGAAAGTTTTAAACAAATACTAGGGGATATTCATGGAAACTGAAGGTTCTATTAACAGATATCTATATTTGCACCAAAACATGTTGTACTCATCCAATCAAGAAACAGATATGATCATATGTGACCTATTTCTCTAATCAGAACTAATGAATACATTTCAAATTTCAAATTTCAAATACTGAATACTTGCAAGGAAACACTCAATCTACAGACCAGCAATTATTTGAGAAGTGTTAGCAAATAATTTTGAACAACAATTAACATTGAGAATCATAAGCTGCAAAGAGACAATTACTGAACAAAAGGTCTAAATTAATTGAATAACATTATATAAACTTTCCTACAAATTATGTGCTCTAAAAATTGTCTGTGGGAAATGTAGATCTTAAAGGAAAGAGGAAACATATATTTCTGGAGCCTTAAAAATCCATCTGTGCTTCAAGAAGGCAGGATAATTTTTTTCCCCCCTTAAGAACTCTATATTATTAGGTGGCAATAGCCTGCAAGGCAGGAAATTTCCTGTAGGTGAGGTGTAATTCTAAAGTTCCAGGAGTACTTGCTGCAGTCAGGGTAAGGCTGCATAGACTAATTCACAGCTTCATAGACATAAGAAGTGGCAAAGACCAGTTAGGTCACCTAGTAATGGAGCTTCTGGTACTGTAATAGTAGTTTTATGGAACATCAGCTAGCAAGGTACGGGCTAAAGTAGAGATTATGACTTTGGCCCCAAAGTCAAACAGCTAACTTAGAATCATAGAATATCAGGGTTGGAAGGGACCTCAGGAGGTCATCTAGTCCAACCCCCTGCTCAAAGCAGGACCAGTTCCCAACTAAATCATCCCAGCCAGGGCTTTGTCAAGCCTGACCTTAAAAACCTCTAAGGAAGGAGATTCCACCACCTCCCTAGGTAACCCATTCCAGTGCTTCACCACCCTCCTAGTGAAAAATTTTTTCCTAATATCCAACCTAAACCTCCCCCACTGCAACTAGAGACCATTACTCCTTGTTCTGTCATCTGCTACCACTGAGAACAGTCTAGATCCATCCTCTTTGGAACCCCCTTTCAGGTAGTTGAAAGCAGCTATCAAATCCCCCCTCATTCTTCTCTTCTGCAGACTAAACAATCCCAGTTCCCTCAGCCTCTCCTCATAAGACATGTGCTCCAGCCCCCTAATCATTTTTGTTGCCCTCCGCTGGACTCTTTCCAATTTTTCCACATCGTTCTTGGACACAGTACTCCAGGTGAGGCCTCACCAATGTTGACTAGATGGGAATGATTACGTCCCTCGATCTGCTGGCAATGTCCCTACTTATACAGCCCAAAATGTCGTTATCCTTCTTGGCAACAAGGGCACACTGTTGACTCATATCCAGCTTTTAGTCCACTGTAACCCCTAGGTCCTTTTCTGCAGAACTGCTTCCTAACCGTTTGGTCCCTAGTCTGTAACAGTGAATGGGATTCTTCCGTCCTATGTGCAGGACTCTGCACTTGTCCTTGTTGAACCTCATCAGATTTCTTTTGGCCCAATCCTCTAATTTGTCTCAGTCCTTCTGTATCCTATCCCTCCCCTCCAGCGTATCTACCACTCCTCTCAGTTTAGTGTTATCTGCAAACTTGCTGAGAGTGCAGTCCACGCCATCCTCCAGATCATTAATGAAGATATTGAACAAAACCGGCCCCAGGACTGACCCTTGGGGCACTCTGCTTGATAACGGCTGCCAACTAGACATGGAGCCATTGACCACTACCCATTGAGCTCGACGATCTAGCCAGCTTTCTATCCACCTTATAGTCCATTCATCCAGCCCATACTTCTTTAACTTGCTGGCAAGAATACTGTGGGAGACCGTATCAAAAGCTTTGCTAAAGTCAAGGAATAACACATTCACTGCTTTCCCCTCATCCACAGACCCAGTTATCTCGTCATAGAAGGCAATTAGGTTAGTCAGGCATGACTTGCCCTTGGTGAACCCATGCTGACTGTTCCTGATCAGGTTACAAAGTAGCAGCCGTGTTAGTCTTATCGCAAAAAGAACAGGAGTACTTGTGGCACCTTAGAGACTAACAAATTTATTTCAGAATAAGCTTTTGTGGGCTACAGCTCACTTCTTCAGATGCAGATCACTCCTGATCACTCTCCTGATCACTTTCCTCTCCTCTAAGTGCTTCAGAATTGATTCCTTGAGGACCTGCTCCATGATTTTTCCAGGGACTGAGGTGAGGCTGACTGGCCTGTAATTCCCTGGATCCTCCTTCTTCCCTTTTTTAAAGATGGGCACTACATTAGCCTTTTTCTAGTCAACCGGGACCTCCCCCAATCACCATGAGTTTTCAAAGATAATGGCCAATGGCTCTGCAATCACATCCACCAACTCCTTTAGCACCCTCGGATGCAGCGCCTCCGTCCCCATGGACTTGTGCTCGTCCAGTTTTTCTAAATAGTCCCGAACCACTTCTTTCTCCACAGAGGGCTGGTCACCTCCTCCCCATGCGGTGCTGTCCAGTGCAGCAGTCTGGGAGCTGACCTTGTTTGTGAAGACAGAGGCAAAAAAAGCATTGAGTACATTAGCTTTTTCCACAGCCTCTGTCACTAGGTTGCCTCCCTCATTCAGTAAGGGGCCCACACTTTCCTTGACTTTCTTCTTGTTGCTAACATACCTGAAGAAACCCTTCTTGTTACTCTTAACATCTCTTGCTAGCTGCAACTCCAAGTGTGATTTGCCCTTCCTGATTTCACTCCTGCATGCCTGAGCAATATTTTTATACTCTTCCCTGGTCCTTTGTCCAATATTTCACTTCTTGTAAGCTTCTTTTTTGCGTATAAGATCAGCAAGGATTTCACTGTTAAGCCAAGCTGGTCGCCTGCCATATTTACTATTCTTTCTACACATCGGGATTTTTTTTCCTGCAACCTCAATAAGGATTCTTTAAAATACAGCCAGCTCTCCTGGACTCCTTTTCCCCCTCATGTTATTCTCCCAGGGGATTCTGCCCATCAGTTCCTTGAGGGAGTCAAAGTCTGCTTTTCTGAAGTCCAGGGTCTGTATTCTGCTGCTCTCCTTTCTTCCTTGTGTCAGGATCCTGAACTCAAACATCTCATGGTCACTGCCTCCCAGGTTCCCATCCACTTTTGCTTCCCCTACTAATTCTTCCCGGTTTGTGAGCAGCAGGTCTAGAAGAGCTCTGCTCCTAGTTGGTTCCTCCAGCACTTGTACAAGGAAATTGTCCCCTACACTTTCCAACTTCATAAAGAAATTCATCATTTCATTGTTTTATTAATTTAATACCGTTTAAAATTAACAACTTTTGTTTTACTAATTGTTATGTATGTGCAGTTAGCCAAATGTATACCTACCACAGCAAAACTGACAAACTCTTTGATCCAGAAAAAAGATCAAGAATTCTTTTGTGATTCTCAGATATAAATGGCTGACTTCTCCTGATGTGTGACTTGCATTGTGCTGACTGGTTTGAAAATCTCCTGAAAATGTGCTGTTTGGGACACCTATACTATCACCAAAGAACAAGCAGACTTCAAGCATGACATTTCAGGAGCAGGTAAGCATGGGGGCTGATGTAGAATATAATTACTTCTGATTAACCTGAACTGCTGCTATATTTAACCTTCAGTCTATAGAAATACAAACTAAGTAAACAGCTTTTCTGTACAGCCAAGCTAGAATTGAAGTTCTTCTCTATTGCCTGTAGGTGTTTCCAAATGCAACTGGTTCATGAATGTTATCAAATATTTTTCATAGGCTCCCGGGCTTTGAGTGAGGCGATCCTGGTTGCAGACAAGCACTCTCAGTGCATCCACTGCCTCAGCGAGGGCCACATGCTACAAAAGTATTCCCTCTGCCAGCAGCTCTGACTGAGATCCCACAAGGCCAGATAGCGGTGCCAAAAATTATTTTCATGGAGGCAGCTCTTCAATCTCGACCTCTGAGTGATTGAGAGTCTCCCCCACAACCACAACCTTTAATCTCAAAGGATAGTGGGTTGAGGAAGCGGTCTGAGGACTTCTCTCATAACTCAAAAAAGAGAGTGGGAAGTCCCCTCAGCAAGCCTTGGGATAGTCATAAGTGATCACCATCTCACTCAGTATCCTCAGCACCAAGACCATCCGGCACCCACGCCTTACAGTGACCATTGGTATCCAGTACTGCTGACAGGCCCACGGAAACTTTGAGCACAGGCAACAAATTGTAGGCCCCAAAAGATAAAGGCAAACACCCTACAAAGATGCTCCTGGTATATGAGTTGACCTTGGTACTGTCAGTGACAATAGTTTGCCCGGCACATGAGATACCAGTACAGACAAGGTCTCCATATCGTCGTCACTGCCCCTGTCACCGGGACGATCAGTAGTGGTGAATTCCATCAGACCAGAGACCTGTGCATGTCAGAGGCACCCAAGTCTCTGCCCCTTGATACTGACTTTACTAGGCATGGAGAATATCCCTGGATTCATGCCATGCCCCTCCACTGTCTAGTGAGCGGTCAGACAGTGAGCCATCGGAGATATCACAATACTCCTCCCAAGCTACATATGAGACCCACTATCAACAGGGTCCAGGAATGTACCCACAGATGGAACCACCACCATCTTGGTATGGCCACCTCCACCAGGTCCTATGCCAGCACAATGGCCATACTGGGACCCTTGGGCGGCACACTGACAGCCTGCCTCGCAAGCATCAAGCATCGCCCGACAACCTCCCAGCACAGTCCTTTGGCCGTGGCATCTAGGGCCTCAGAGCCTCAGGAAAGAGGAACAAGAATCTGACACAGAGGAGGATGTAACACCTAAGGCCATATCATCTTCATCCCTGGACGAAGCAGTCATGCCTTCATCTATGGCAGACAACTTCTGTCTTTTCCAGGAGCTGGCAAAAAGAGAGATCCTTCACATACCACCGGAGGAGGTAAAGGATGCACACCACCAGCTCATTGATATCTTCCACTATTCGTCTTCCTTTAAAATCGCCCTCCCAATTAATGAAGCCATCTTCATCTCTAGCTAAAAAGTTGTGGCAAACCCTGGCATTAGTAGTCCTGATGTGCAAGTGTGCAGACAAGAAATATTCTGTCCCCATAAAAGAATCACAGTTCCTTTTCTCTTGCTTGCCACCCAACTCTATCACGGCGGATGCCGTGAATTCCCATGGCCGACAACACCATTCCAGGACAATGCCCTATGACAGGGATCAGAAGTGCCTTAATATCTTTGGCAGGAAAACATATTCCTCAGCCACTTTACAATTCTGTATTGCCAACTATCAGGTGCTCATGGCAAAATACGATTACATGAATTACAATAAACTGAATGACTGTATTGATAAGCTGCCAGAGAGTCATCTGGAATCCTTCAAGGTCATCATTCAGGAGGGACAGTTAGTTTCAAAAACATTGCTACAGTCAGCCCTCGATGCCGCCGACACAGCAGCCAGGTCCATCTCCATTGCTGGGTGATGAGATGGCTCCACTTATTATGATTCCCAAAGGAGGTGCAGACCACCGTGAAGGCCCCCCCCCCCCCATTTGAGGGTGTGAAGCTCTTTGTGGAGAAGACTGACACCCCCCTTCATACCTTGAAGGATTCCAGGGCCGTCCTCAGTTTGCTGGGAATCTCTACACCCGGCAAAAAAGACACTTTAGCCCCCAGTCCCAACACAAGCCATATAAGACTAAAATCCTAAGGCAGCGCCACTATGAGCCGCAACAAAAAAAGGGAAAATTCCCGAGATGCAATCCAACTGGTTGATAATCTTCGAGCCCCCTGCCTCTAAGTTCCACTTTTGATAGGCAGGTTGAGGAGCGGCAAGATCACTCCCTGTAACTGACTATGATTATGAACCCATTTGGCCACCATCTGGAAGTGTTCTGCAGTGCCTGCGAGCATATAACTTCAAACAGATGGGTCTTAGAGATTGTCCGATCTGTATACTTTATCAGTCTACTCCCTCCACAGCATCCTTCCCCCTCCCTCTTCAGAGACCCTTCTTACAAGAATCTACTATGACAGGAGATAGATAGATTCCTCCAGCTAGGAACTATAGAATCAGTATCTCAACATCTATGAAGCAAGGGGTTCTCTTTTTCTTGCTTCCTAATACCCAAAAGAAAGGAAGGTTGGCAACCCATACTGGACCTCAGAGCTCTCAAAAAGTTTATCAAAGCTCAGAAGTTCAAGATGGTCACCTTATCAATGATCATTCCATCGTTGGAACCGTGAGACTGGTTTTAGGCCTTTGGCCTACAGGATGCCTACTTTCATACTTATATACTACCGGCTCACAGATGATTTCTCAGATTCACTCTTGGACATGACCATTACCAATACAGAGTCCTCCCCTTCGGACTCTCATCAGTCCTGAGAGTATTTTCCAATGTTCTCTCAGTAGTAGCTGCTCATTTACGCTCATAAGGAATAATGATCTACCCATACCTGGACAATTGTGTTCTCAGAGTCAACTTATTACAGGAGGCTCATAGAGCCATAAACACTACAATACACTTGTTTACAGAAGTAGGCTTACAGATCAACATCCAGAAGTCGACCTTCATGTCATTGCGACTCCTGGAATTCATAGGGGACAACCTGGACACTCTATAGGCCAAAGCCTTCTTACTTCAACACAGGTTGCTATCCGTGGTCTCACTCATAGACACGGCTCAACGCACTCCACAAATACCAGCCAGACTCTTCCTCCAACTGTTGGGGGCATATTGCGGTGGGCACGGCAGTGATACTACACACCAGACTCCACATGCGATACCTCCAACTATGGTTCAGTTTGGGCTACAGACCGAACAGGGACAGGTTGGACAAACCTCGGTCACTACCTACCAGGATCAACAACTGCATAGACTGGTGGAAGAATCCAGCCAATGTGTGCAAAGGAATCCCATTCTCATTGCTCCTTACCACCAACACATCACTCACACAGTGACATTGCTCACATTTAAACTGCCTCACTACGCAAGACAAATGGTCACCTACAGAGATGTCTCTACACATCAATCTTCATGAAATGAGAGTGGTCAGGAATGCCTGCTCCCATTTCCTCCTGCTGATAGAGGATGACATACAAAGATCCTAACAGACAACATAGCCTGCATGTTCTACATCAACCGCTGGGGGCGGGAGGGGACATGTCACCCTCCCTATGCACAGAAGCAATGAAGCTATGGAACTGGTGCATCTCTCACAACGTCACTTTGTCCGCGAATTACCTCCTGGGCACGCAGAACTTGATAGCAGACAACCTCAGTCACAAATTCCCACACGATCACGAGTGGGAGATGCACCCGTCAGAACTCCACGACCTATTTACACAAGACATGCTTAACCTAAATCCAAATATAAGCAACTTAAATCAATGGCTTGATTTTTTTTCAGCCACCACAGCAGCAGCAATAGCAACTTCTAGGAGAAGGTAGATATAAATAACTTTCACTTACAAGATTTTGTGAGGGCACAACATTTCAACAAGGGGGTTGGAAACTTGAAAAAGGGGAATAGTGACAACCCAAATTTCAGACATTCAAGCTGCATTAAGGTATTCGTAAACTTCAACTGCATTTTGCAGACAGCTGTGAGGTACATAAGTGTGACAGTGTAGGAATAATGTCAGTTTCACTTCAAACATTTGATTAATTATGTCTTTGAAATTTTCCAAATTGTAGTTATCACTGGGCATTTTCACATTCTGTGTATAAACATTTAAGCCCACATCCTAAAAGGTATAAGCACCTAACTTCCACTGAAATCACTTGAAGATACCTTCGAGGATCTGGGCCTTATTCAGCTTTCATAGACTCAGCATACAATCATCTAAATCTTGTTATCATCTGATAAGGACTTCATATGCTTGTGGGCTCCTTCACCAGCACAGGAAAGAACCAGTGTCATACCTAAGTGTCTTTCAGGGCACAGTTCATTATTCAAATAAAAAAGTCACAAAGTAACACAAAACAAAGCTATACCCATGGAAAAAAAAAAAAAGAACCTGTTTGCAGAGGCCCCAAAAGCCTTTCCCCTGGCATCTCATTCTGTCCTGGAAAAAAAGACACACCCCTTCTTTTAGCCCCTGCTGAATCATGTGACTGGCAGGCAGCCCTTAACTCTTTCTTGGCTCTTTTATCCTGTCCAAGCGTCAGTATTTATAAGTTCCCCTAGTTACTCTAGTGAATATAAAATCTCAATATGAAACTTTCCTGGTGGTTTATGTATGCCCGACTGGATTACTGGTAGATTGCTACTGGGCTGTGAAGAAATCTTAATTTTTCTACTGGGATAAGAACTCCATTCTATATCTATATCCACTTTGTCTTACAAAACCACTCACTACCGCCGACTAGAACTGGAGATAATATATCTTCTTCATAAATGAAACATAATTTGTCAACGGAAACTCTCATATCAATCAATAAAACTGTATTAAAAGAATGCTAAGGCTGCACAGTTGCGCATTTGAAAGTCAGGAAATGACAACGTTGAAGCTATCATACCCTTTCTCAGATTACACAGTACGGTACTCTGTCATTTTTCTCTATAAACCAACCTGCACATGTGTAGCATGTTGAAATAAACATGTACTGCACTATGTATTTCTGAAATTCAGTACCCCAAAATCATTTGTTTGGTGAACGGGAGTCCTCATGGGGTATATATGGATGCTCATCAGTGCATTAATCTGCAGGGAATTAGAATGGAAAACTGTAAGCAATGTTGTATACATAGCTGCCACAAAAACTGCATCTATAATTCTCATTATGATGCATCAGAACCAATCACTCAACATTTTAGGCTATCTTTGGAGCATATATGAGTCTTATTTTTCATGCATTTCAATTCATTTACTTAGATGCTGTTGAAAATCTCCTCCATCATCACTTGTTTATATATAAGATGAGAGCATGCCCAGGCCATTTTGCAAAAGAGCAAAGCTAATCTTTGAGTTATGAGAAATTAAGCAAAGCTGAATTTCCCTAACTGACTGGACAGCTTGAATGAAAGAACTGGCATCCTGTTCATAGTTTATATTCTTCATTTTTACTTTAACTAAAACTTTGCCATAAAGAGTACTAAGACTGGAAACATGGCTGAACACTTGTGTCTTAGAACTTCAGTGCAACACTTATTTTTGTCTTAGCTATTTTCAAAATCCATAATAGTGATTTTTTCACAGAATCATATAATAGTAATTTGACACACTGTACGAAGTAGGCTACATTAATTAACTTCCTGCTAAGACCCATCCCACACAGTGAAGAGCGTAGATTTAAATTCTGTTTGTTCAACTGGCTCCCAAGTTTCCATCACCTTACTCATATTGAGTAGCATATGTGGGTAGTGTCACTCACACAGTGACATTGCTCACATTTAAATGGCCTCACTACGCAAGGCAAATGGTCACCTACAGATATGTCTCTACACATCAATCTTCATGAAATGAGAGTGGTCAGGAACGCCTGCTCCCATTACCTCCTGCTGATGTGATCCTCCTATCAGATAACATAGCCTGCATGTTCTACATCTCAGTTCCCACTGGCCATCGTTTGCTGTTCCAGGCCAATGGGGGAACATCCCTTGGCCCGCGCCGCTTCCCGCAGCTCCCATTGGCCTGGAATGGTGAACTGCAGCCAGTGGGAGCTGCGATCAGCCAAACCTGCGGACACTGCAGGTAAACAAACTGTCCTGGCCCCTGATGGGCCATGTGCCAAAGGTTGCCGATCCCTGTACTAGACGCTATTGCTTTGCTGTTACAGAATGCAATATGTTTGGGGGCGGGGGGCAGAGGGGAAAGGCTACAGACCCATGCTTCTCCACTAACATTGCACATTACATTATGTGTAATCTTCAGCAACAAACAACAATAATGACTTAGAGATGTCCTTCTAATAAGAAGTTGTTGTTTCTCCATAGACAGCACATCTGCAACAGAAAGCCAAGTATTCTGTTTAAGCCTTGTTAATTTTGTATTCCTTTTGGGATCTACATATTGGATTTTTCCCATGTAAGTATCTCACTCAATGCTATAAAAACTCAAAAGCATGTTAATTCTTTACAGGCTATATTTTCAAAGTGAGCTTCAGCCATACCTCTTATCTTGAAAGCTCAAGTTTGCAAGCACATTCAATAACCAGCACAAATGATTAAATTTAGCTATCTACCATTAACTACCTGATTTGTGGGTGGAAACTGTTTACACAAAGAGCAAAACATGCACTTTCATTTTTATTTTAGATGAAGTAACACAACAGAGCAAATAATAAATTGTCATGAGAGCAGAATGTGTCCCACTCCTTAAGATTTCCTTATTCTGACTCACCTCAAACCCCTGCCCCACAGCAGAAAGGTAAGTAGACTGTTTACATGTAAAGATGCAGTGCACAGAAAACAGGATCATAGCTATATACACCAGATTCCTCCACAATTATTTTGCAAGGTTATGGATTGTCTACAAGGGGAGACCCAGGAAAATTAATCTGAATTAACTAAAGGTGTGAATTTACTCTCCTGGAGGTCCCCGTGTAGACAAGCCCTACTTTCTAGAGCAGCTACACCTATATTTCAACTGAAGGCACCTATGAGAGAGGACACATTTGGTGCCTGCTCTTCATATTCACTCTGAGATTCACTCACTACAGGACCATTTTCATTTATCGTGTATTTTCAGACCAATTAAATCCTCAATAAAGCATACAGTTCTAATTCAAGATATTGGGAGATGCACATGCACATCTGAGGTCAAAATTTGATTCTGAAAGGCTCTCTGTTATGCTTTTTTTAAGAAAAAGAAAGGACCACTTCCAGTGTTTCTCTTACTGATTTATAGCATTGCTATCTAATGATTACAAGAGGAAGTTTTAAGCCTCAATGGTGCAACAATAGTGCAACTAATATACTGCAAACGTGCTCTGAGATTTATCTGAGCTAGACTCTTAACATGTTTAGAATGTATTCCAAGACACATCTTACTGCTTGGCGTGAGGGGCAATTCCACTTGGAATCTGGTTATTATAACAGGAGGCTATGAAAGTGGAGAAAAGGCAGGGTTATGCTCTATTATTGTAACTGAAAAAATGTACATCAGGTTATTCAGATATTACAGCGGTGGGCAGTTATGGAATGTGTATAATAATCAGTTACACCCTGATGTGGGAACTATGAACTAAATACACCATTTATATATTTCAATTAATTTTAAATGTGCCTTTCATTTTCTCTATATGGTAATATGGACTAATTCAGACTTACAGAAGTGCTTTGAGAATCTTGGTTTTAAATGTTGGGAAGATCAATGTATTAAAAAATGTAAAGATCTATTGCTAAATTCTGTCCTAATTTAGAACCCATGCAATCCCACAGAAGGTAGTGGTGAATCCACAGGATGTATGCTGGGGTAGAATTTGGTCCTTATTATATAAGTATGCACTAATTAATTTATTTTGCTGAGTTGTACAAAATAGAGTTTAGGGAAGAAATGTTGTTTCCTATGAGTTACTTGTTTGTGGTAGCATCCAGAGCTACTTCTACACTCCCCATCAGGATTGGGGTCCCTTTGTGCTGGGCCTTGTACATACACAAGATGTTCTCTGACCCAAAGATGTTACAGGCGATATGAAAAAGACAGATGAAGCGTGAAGAAAGGGATTGAACTATACAGTTATAGTTTGTATCTTAAAGCGTAGGTCACTACTGTAGCTGCAGTTTGGCAAGAAGAGACTGAGATCTTTACCTCTGCCAATACTGGATGAAATACTGACATTCCTCACTTGGCACTAAAACATTCTAAGCTTTTACTCTCAGCTCTAACAAACAGCTGAACTGAATTCACAGGCTACTATGGTGTGATGGTAGTGATCTAGCTTTTCAGCAGTTTAGACTGAGGACAAGAAGCAAGTGTATATGTGTGAGTAAAAGACAGTTCTATGAACACCTGCCATATAGATTATCAATTAAATATACAAAGTATTACTATTCTCCTATTATATTACATGGTTTGTTGTTGCCCAGCTACCTGTTTTTGTGAAATACGTGGCGGTTGAAGGAAGCTTTCTAGGTGGAGCAAGAGAATAGAATAAAGTGAAAGAGGTTCTTTGAATAAAATGTCTGTGTCAATATATAGCTCAGACACAAGTGATATTGTCTGATCCCCATTTGTATGTCTTTCAGTTGAGAATTTTAAGAAAAAAGTGTTTTTAGCAAACAGATGTTCTAACAGCTAATTATTATTTTAATTTATTTTATTTTTACTTTTAATGGCCAGGCATACAGAATGAACGAATATGGCAAGAGATCCACAGACTGTCATGCAGTGCTAAATGACAGAAAGTACAATATTCTCTTTGAACAGTTTGGAATCCTTTTATCTAGTTTAGAGAAAGCATTTATATAATTTTCATATCAAAGACTGACTGAATAATTGAATAAGGATTTGACAAAAAGACTATTAGGACAGGTAAAAACTAGACCAATAATATTTGTTAAAAAAATGATCAGCCCAACTTTGGGGACATCATGAAAGATTAAGCACAAACATTTGTCAGTCAGACAAATAAAAGAAACAATCCATTTATTACTGCTATGCCTGGAAATTATGATTAATTTGGGGCCAATGTAAAATTTAAAGAAATACAATGATTAAAATTATTTCTATATACAGCAATTTGTGAAAAAAGATCTAAAATATGCTCTTGTTAAAATTCATAAAATATTTTAATGAATATTGAAGCCTGTAACTGAAAACAAAATCAGAGGAAGTGCTGTATGCAGTGTTAATGATGTATTTTCTGGTGTAATCACATAATTATTCCAGCTGTTAAAGATTTTCTACTCATGGGTACTAAGTAGCCCCTAATATCAATGTCAGAGAATACTGTATGTGGCAGATGTTTGCTCATGATTTTTTTTTTTTTTAAAGATTCTTCATAATTGCACATAGAAGCTTAAGTTTTTGTTTTATCAAACTCTGACAGATGTATGAAATTACTCTGCTTGACTTTGTTGCAAACTGCATACATCTGAGAAGGTTGAAAAATGTTTTTGAATATTCTTTCCATTCACAATATTGTTTTGTGGAACAGATTAACATATTTCTACATTGTGAAATACATTTTCATGAAGACAGGCTTTGGGGTTTTGTAACCTGAGAAGTTGACTTTTTTTTTTTTTTTTTTTTAAAGAAAGTGAATGTACAGCAGACAAAGGCTTAATGGATTACCCTAATCAATGTTTCTATACAGATATGTAATTCCTGTAGGTAGGCTTTGAACAGAAAGGATATAGATATCGTGATTTGCAGACACCTTTGTAAAGATTTTTTTCAGCACATACCCCTGGGGCAAATTTTGTCCTGCTTCCAGCACAATAGAGAACCCAGTCATTGATTGCTTTTGTTCATCTGTATGTTTACTCTCTTCATCCATTGAAGTCCAAAAGACTCCACCAACTCATGAAAAGTCATCAGTGACACTTTTGTACTAGGCCTTGCGTATGCTTTTCAGATACCACTCTTGGAAGCAATTTGTAGGGGAGAAACCTCAGTATTCATGCAGAAATGATGTTAATACAATTATTATATCTTTTTAAAAAATATTAGGTCATTATAAACTAGCTTGCATCTTTGCTGACTTTAAAGACATACCTACGGTATACCAGGTTGCTTTAAAATATAGCAATACCTGTGTATGTTTTAGTTAGTTAGCGTGTTATAAAAATATTTAGGCTGGTTAAAAACATTTCAGGCAGCTTCTGTTTCTATCTCCAAAGGACAAGCAAATGTAAGGATGATAACCCCTCTTTTCCCATAAAACCATATTTATTACTCCTATGAATATTATACAAACTCAGAAAAGTGGTGTTTTAAAACTTACCTTGCTTTAATCTGTATACTATTTTCTTTTGTACTATATTTAAAAGATTGGTTATTGAAATTTGTGCTTTGTACAAAATATTTAATAGAAGTTGAAGTGCTGTAACATACAGATTGTAACTCAAAGGACCATGGGTCAAGAAACAAACCCCTAAGAGTGTTTTATCTAGACCATACCCAGGGCCGGCTCCAGGCACCAGGCAACCAAGCTGGTGCTTGGGGCGGCCCCTGGAGGGGGGCGGCGCGGTGCTCCGGCCGCCGGGGAGAGCGGGGCCACAGCCGGGCTCGCCGCCCTCCGCCCGTCGCTCTGGCCACCCTCCCCCCGGCGCTCTGGCCGCCCTCCCCCCCCCACGCCCTCCCCCTGGCTGCTGGGGGGAGAGTGGCGAGCCCCTACCGGGGCTTGCCACCCTGCGCTCTAGCTGCCGGGGGGAGAGCCGAGCCCCAGCCGGGGCTCGCCGCCCTCTCGCCGCCCTGCCCCCGGCGCTCTGGCCGCCGGAGGGGGGGAGCCGAGCCCCCGCCGGGGCTCGCCGCCCTGCCCCCGGCGCTCTGGCCGCCGGGGGGAGAGCCGAGCCCCCGCCGGGGCTCGCCGCCCTCCTCCCAGGGCTCCGGCCGCCCTCCCCCCCGGCAAGGTGCGGGGGGGGCGACCGGAGGCTTTTTTGCCTGGGGCGGCAAAAAAGCCAGAGCCGGCCCTGACCATACCAGTTGGTACCAATGTAATCCTTATAGCAAGAAACAAACAATGTAAACCATTCATGTTTTAGGAAAAGACTTGATTGTGAAGAGGAATGTAGGGCATTACATATAATCGTGCAGAGCATTAAATATAATGGTGCAGTGGGCTTTTTCACTTCTTCCCCTCCCCCCCCAAAAAAACCCTTCTAAGTAAACTTGCACAGAAAATTCTAGAAATATACTTGTTGAAATAAATGTTATAATTACTCTAAAACTTCATTCAGAAAAGCTTCTAGGGAAAAAAAAACATGTGAAGGTGGAAATGTTTCAGACCTTTTGCTTATTTCTTCAGTGTTGAAATGGCAAACACCTTTGTGAAATCATACTTTCAAATATGTTAGCTAAATGCAAAGATCTTAATATAATTTTCCAATATCATTACTATGTAAATGGTAAAATGCTTTATGTACCTGCATGGAATTGAATGACCTTAAAATAATTGTTAAAATAATTACTAATGTAAGAATCCATTTAAGTATAGAATATTTATATTAATGGGGAATTAATAGTGCTCGAACAATTCCCTCACCGAAATGAGGAAGAGAAGAACCATCTAAATTGGTATCAACAACTTCTTTAATAACTATTTCAGCTAAAAACTTTAAGAGTTATTTAATTTTAAAAAACTGTTTGAGAAATAAAAATGTTTTCTATAAAAACCAGGAGTTTTTGGAGTTTTTGAAAATAGAATTTCATTTCCTGTTGCACTCTAAAAAAAAATTGAAGGAATATTTCAGAAAATGAATTGAATTGAATAAAAAGAAAAAGTTAAACTCTAATTTTAAGAGGTTATCTGGGACTTTCCTGCCACAAGAATAACAAAGGCATTTAGAAATATTGCATGTTCATTGAAACAGACTACGTATTCAGAAGATGGTGTCACCTAAGCCAATCCTCAATGCCATGAAGCCAATGAAAAGATAACAGCAACCAATTTGGAATCTAGACAAGCCTACAAGAGGTTCATTTTCCTATAATTTAATGGAAAGAAGGAGAAGAATATTAAAAACTGAAGTGAGCACCAGTAAGTACATGCACACCTTCTGTTACTCTATTTAAACAGCATGCACTCCTCCATTTATCCTGGCCATCTCAACAAGCAAGCAGCCATGACATTTAAAAAACCTGAGACGACTCAAGAAACCAACCCAAAGAAAACCTCCCCAAGACTTCAATATGGATTGGTGAGAAGAAATTAATTAAGGTAGTACCAAGTGATTAGGTTTAAAAAAGTTTGTAATAATTTTATTGGGATATGGAAATGCTGTTGTAACTTAAATATGAACAGTTTCTCCTGTTAATTACCAAATGGTTTAGACCATGAGGAAGACCAAAGACAGGGTAGGCCCACCGCTTAGTGAAGAGGGAGAAACAGTAACAGGAAACTTGGAAATGGCAGAGATGCTTAATGACTTCTTTGTTTCGGTCTTCACCGAGAAGTCTGAAGGAATGCCTAACATAGTGAATGCTAATGGGAAGGGGGTAGGTTTAGCAGATAAAATAAAAAAAGAACAAGTTAAAAATCACTTAGAAAAGTTAGATGCCTGCAAGTCACCAGGGCCTGATGAAATGCATCCTAGAATACTCAAGGAGCTAATAGAGGAGGTATCTGAGCCTCTAGCTATTATCTTTGGAAAATCATGGGAGACGGGAGAGATTCCAGAAGACTGGAAAAGGGCAAATATAGTGCCCATCTATAAAAAGGGAAATAAAAACAACCCAGGAAACTACAGACCAGTTAGTTTAACTTCTGTGCCAGGGAAGATAATGGAGCAAGTAATTAAGGAAATCATCTGCAAACACTTGAAAGGTGGTAAGGTGATAGGGAACAGCCAGCATGGATTTGTAAAGAACAAATCATGTCAAACCAATCTGATAACTTTCTTTGATAGGATAACGAGTCTTGTGGATAAGGGAGAAGCTGTGGATGTGGTATACCTAGACTTTAGTAAGGCATTTGATACGGTCTCGCATGATAGTCTTATCGATAAACTAGGCAAATACAATTTAGATGGGGCTACTATAAGGTGGGTGCATAACTGGCTGGATAACCGTACTCAGAGAGTTGTTATTAATGGTTCCCAATCCTGCTGGAAAGGCATAACGAGTGGGGTTCCGCAGGGGTCTGTTTTGGGACCAGCTCTGTTCAATATCTTCATTAATGACTTAGATATTGGCATAGAAAATACGCTTATTAAGTTTGCGGATGATACCAAACTGGGAGGGATTGCAACTGCTTTGGAGGACAGGGTCATAATACAAAATGATCTGGACAAATTGGAGAAATGGTCTGAGTTAAACAGGATGAAGTTTAACAAAGACAAATGCAAAGTGCTCCACTTAGGAAGAAAAAATCAGTTTCACACATACAGAATGGGAAGAGACTGTCTAGGAAGGAGTACGGCAGAAAGGAATCTAGGGGTTATAGTGGACCACAAGCTAAATATGAGTCAACAGTGTGATGCTGTTGCAAAAAAAGCAAACATGATTCTGGGATGTATTAACAGGTGTGTTGTGAGCAAGACACGAGAAGTCATTCTTCCGCTCTACTCTGCTCTGGTTAGGCCTCAGCTGGAGTATTGTGTCCAGTTCTGGGCACCGCATTTCAAGAAAGATGTGGAGAAATTGGAAAGGGTCCAGAGAAGAGCAACAAGAATGATTAAAGGTCTTGAGAACATGACCTATGAAGGAAGGCTGAAAGAATTGGGTTTGTTTAGTTTGGAAAAGAGAAGACTGAGAGGGGACATGAGGAGGAGGGAGAAAACTTGTTCACCTTAGCCTCTAAGGATAGAACAAGAAGCAATGGGCTTAAACTGCAGCAAAGGAGGTCTAGGTTGGACATTAGGAAAAAGTTCCTAACTGTCAGGGCGGTTAAACACTGGAATAAATTGCCTAGGGAGGTTGTGGAATCTCCATCTCTGAAGATAATTAAGAGTAGTTAGATAAATGTCTATCAGGGATGGTCTAGACAGTATTTGGTCCTGCCATGCGGGCAGGGGACTGGACTCGATGACCTCTCGAGGTCCCTTCCAGTCCTAGAATCTATGAATCTATGTGTCCCTGGAGAGGAGATGGGCTAAACACTGGTAAACAAAGAAATAGTGGTATTTATTTGGATATAAGATTCTTAATATTTGTAATTAGCCAGCCTTAAAACAGCACCTTAAATAGCTTGTTTTAAGGAACTGTTTGAAATATTTGATTTGATTTTATGGGATTTAGTTAAGACTACTTACTTTGTCGAACTATAAACTGGTTGTTTATTAATAAATAACCAACAGGATCCACCTGCCTTTTAACACTTTTATACAGCTATAAACAGCTTAGTTATCTATTAAGACACTAAGACTGAATTCACAATACATTTGCAAAACAATATACTTTGGCCTTAACTTACCAAATGAAGGACACCCCAAAGGTGGTTCACTCTCAAGGGTGTAATCTCTGTTAAGAACTCATCACTGAGGTCAGGTCTTCACTATCCGCCAGATCGTTGGGTAGTGATCCATCTATCGGGGATCCATTTATCATGTCTAGTGTAGACACACTAAATCAAGGTGGAGGGATAGCTCAGTGGTTTGAGCATTGGCCTGCTAAACCCAGGGTTGTGAGCTCAATCCCTGAGGGGGCCATTTGGGGATTTAGTTGGGGATTGGTCCTGCTTTGAGCAGGGGCTTGGACTAGATGACCTCCTGAGGTCTATTCTATGATTGATATTCTATTCTGTGATCCCCGATCGCTCTGCCGTCGACTCTGGAATTCCACCGCTGCTGAGAGGCGGAAGTGGAGTCAATGGGGGAGTGGCGGCAATTGATCCCGCGCTGTGAGGATGCAAGGGAAGTCGATCTAAGATATGTCAACTTCAGCTATGCTATTCTCGTAGCTGAAGTTGCGTATCTTAGATTGATTCCCCCCCAGTGTAGACCAGAGCTGAGAGGAATACAGAAGAGATTGCAATGTAAGTGACCACTTCATTTGTGTTCTGTCGTTTATGTTGTTTTGTTTGAAGTTTTCTTTTCCTTTCTTTAATGATAAAATAACCATTGTTAATAATTGTGATGATTTTGCTTGGTCTTAATCCTGGTGTCCCCTAACGTATGTACAAGAACCCCAGTGACTAAAACAGTGGGAGTCACACCCCTGAGTAGGTAGTAAGAGAAAAAAATTAGTAAGAGCTGACCTAACTTTATTGTTTCTATAAACTACATAATTGTAGTAACTTTAAAATTCCCCTTTTTCTACAGGAGCCCCACGTTGGGCTGTTGCTGGTATACACTTGTATCACAAAAAGGAAAAGCACTTAAGTCATTGACAACTCACTTTGAGTCTCAATCTCAGAAGCAATAGTACCTTCAAGCTTCTTCTTGTTTTTGCTGTTTTTAATCAACCTTTATGAATGGCTCTGTACTTTGCCTTTTAAAAATATTTATCCCCACTTCAGATACAAACCTATAAGCAGTGAGATTTCTATATGTTTTATATCTTTGCCATTTCTGCCACAATATTATATAGTACTCAGAAATCAATGTAGTAAAGATCATGTTAAAGTTATTCAGATTTTTAAAGTGTGTGTGTAAGCATGTGCACACACACACAAAGGTAATCAAATTCAAATGTATGGATCATTTATCCCTTTCCTATTTGTAATATTTTCTTTTCCTGTATGTAACTGTAATTTTAATGTCTTAGAGCCAAATTTTCACTGAAGACAGTAATGGAAGAGGGGTGTCTGTGTGTTTGTGTTTATGTGCACGCACACCTAGAACTAACACTGCAATGAAGACAAGCTATTAGTTGTGCTGCCAGCTTTGTTGTGGTCCCCCATTGACCCTTATTTTATTTCCCATTTAATTTTTTATGTTCAGTTGAGTATACGAGTACCACTAAATTGCATTCATTTTATTATTAATAATACATATTTAGTAGTTCTTCAGCATCTTCTTCACAAGGAGCTCCGAGTGTTGAAACATGAATGAATCAACACTCCAGTGCAGTAGGTATACTGCCAATTTTATAAATGGGAGTTTGAAGCAGAGAGAGACTGATTTGCAAAGAGTATGCTGGAAGTCAGTGACAAAAATGGAATTAAACCTAGATTGCTAGACTTGTAGTCCAATGGTGTAACCATTAGTCTGTTACTCTCTCCTCCATGTTTGATATAGCCAAACTGCTGTATCCCTCCTTTCTCCTTCACTGTGATTAGTTTGCCAGAAAATGTTTTTGTATTTTTACCACTTTAAAGTTTTAATTCTTGATAGCTTCCCATCTACTCCTGACTAGAGATAAGCTTGAACTAAGGTCACCAAAGGCAAAAGCTCCATATTGACTTGTCATCAGAGTTTACTGCTTAAACCTCTCTTATTGGTCAGATAGTCAATTTGAATCTCAACACTTCAAAAGTTGTGAAATTTTAGGTTTGGATTTGGAATTTGAAGCCCTGAGCTCAAGAACATTTGGATCCAGAATATTGGTTGAGGATATTTTAAAGACAGGAAGTTAGGATGCTTATGTGTATTTGGTATTCAGGATCGGGTTCAGGACCATCTATACTAATGGCAGCACCTAACTGTCTTAGCTCAGTAGTTCTCAAACTTTTGTACTGGTTACCCCTTTCACATAGGAAGCCTCGGAGTGTTACCCCCCCCCCCCTTATAAATTAAAAACACTTTTTAAATATTTAACACCATTACAAATGCTGGATGCAAAGCAGGGTTTGGGGTGGAGGCTGACAGCTTGTGACCCCCCCATGTAATAACCTCGCAGGGGGGTCCCAACCCCCAGTTTGAGAACCCCTGTCTTAGCTTAAGAGCTCTGTTGAGACGATACTGCAGATAATATAACTGCCTTACCTAAGGATGTCCAAACAATGTCTGAAAATATTTTAATTTTCTCAATGGGTAAACGCAAATAAATATGGAATTTGAAACACTCTGTTAATAACAGCAGCCCATGTAGGCATTTGAGAGGAAAGTTAATTTGGTTCAAAATAGTTGTAGATCTGCTGGGAACTATTAATTAGAATTACTACAGTATTCTACTCAATATCTTCATTGTCTCAAATTAAGACTAGCAAAGCAATTAATTTGTTGTGTGTTCTGACTCTCATCCCATAGCACTGAACAAACTACATCAGGAATAATTTCATTCCTGAAACAGTCACCTCTCCAAAGGGAGGTGAAGTTTAAGACAACTAGTACACAGCACATGTTATAGTGGTTAGAGGTAATACATTTGGCCAAGGATACCAGGGAAAACTTTTACTTACTCGTAAAAGAAGTGTCCTGAGATCTTTAACATATATGTAGAGCAGAGGGGTGGAGGGAAGCAACAACAATCCAAACTTGTCTTTTGTAAAGATCTCATCCACAGTCAGTAAACTCTATAGAAGTTAAACAAATATTTTCAAATCAATCTACTAATGAACATTCTGAATGGTAGATCAGACTCATAATGGTATTATATCATTTGCATAAGACATACAGGCAAATATCTGATTAATTTTTCTTTCCGGTGTTTAGAAAACAAGCCAATGCATCAGACAAATATGAATCAAATTCCACTTTGGTGAAAGTGGTGTAATTCCTAATGAAGTTATAACTCCCCCCACCCTTATGCTAGAATTAAATTTGATACAGTACATTGAGGAGAATCTTTTTTCCTTCTATATCATTGACATTACAGAATCCCCAGTCACACTTTCCAGAGGTAGAATTATCAAAGAAAATGAGCTATTAGAATTGACTTTGTTTTACAAATCTTCCTTAAATGAACTTCATGGACCATAACAAGACAGACTATTTTTTGTTGTTGTTTGTACTTTTCTTACAAATATAAAGTAACAAGCAGATTTAATACACATGCATATTAAAGTATCTAGAATAAATGTCACCGCATTTAAAATGTACTCAGAAAAAATCTGTCTTCATTGATGTTACAGCAGATGGGTTTCTGGAAAAGATAAGAAGAGCTCAGTTGGAGGTAGACCAGAGGCTATTTTTGTCATCCTTGTTAGAGGGACAGATGATGCCACAGTAACTTTTTAACTAAAATTCACTTAGCCTTGAGTGATGTTTAGCAGAAATCAATTTAGAGTTCAAATGAGTTGAATGCATTTCATGTTTTCAAGGTTGGAATTTCAGCTCTTCATTTTACATTGTGAATTTTCTATTAGTGTACTTATAGTTGAGCGGCAAGGGATTTAACGCTTGTGTTGTTAAATATTGACCCATGTACAAGTGTTTACCAGCACAAATTTAAGTATACAAACATGATATTCAGACACATTGTTAGTCATTAGGAAAAGTTATTCAGAAACCAAACATATTTTATCCCTTCTCCCTAATAAAGTTCTTCAGATTTGTTAAGCTCATGAGCCTAGAGTTATGTTTGATATTAATAGAAAAGTTGAAAATAGGAAAAAAAATAAGGGAAAGCAAGATAAAGGATGGAAGCTTCTTAAATTTGCTGTGGCCTGTCTCATCAATTTTATGTATTTAGGTCATTTGTGTATAATAGTTAATAATAGAAAACACTATTAGATCATTGATTTCATTCTGTGAAAGGGAAGAATATAGTTCTGTAGTAGAGGACACAGCAGATAAACTGATATTACACTAAACTTGCTGACATTTGGGATTATTATAGGGCTTCACTGTTTGGTGACCACAGGTCCCTTTTTCCCACTGCATTATGTATTATTATTATTCAATACCTGTGCTCAAGAATGAGGTTTGCAGGGGTGAAAAAACAGAGAAGAAGGAGTTATTAACATGCATTAATGCCAAAAAATGGATGCCACAGATGCAGTAGGTTAAAAATAGTGAAATGCTGACACACACACACACACCCATCCTCCCACCATTCCTCTATATGTAGACCTTGGCCTAAATCTTCAAATAGTGAGGGGGAAAAAGATTTTGTAACAATTTTTTCTTTCCCATCAAGTGATCTCTTTTTCAGGTGCACAAATGTGACGAGGGCTGTGAATATTTGTTTGAAGTTTTAAATAAATTGACTTTGTGCTCATGCCCATTTCTTTTGTATTCATTTTGCAAATATTGTAGTGAAAACAGTTTACAAGCCAAATCGTTCACCTAAACAGTGAATTTTAAGCCAGGGAAAACAAATCTGGAATCGTGAATATTTAGAAATCTGTAAGAGTTATGCTTATTCAAGTGAGGCACACACACACACAAAAAATCATGTAACTATAATTCTCAACCCTCAAACCTGCCCATCTGTGATGAAAGCAATTAAAATGTGTGACAAATGACCGAAATGTGGAGCCCCTTTTATGTTACACCATAGTCAGGGCCGGGGGCGGCCAAGGGAGAGGGGCGGCACCTGCGGCAATTCGGGGGCAGCAGGTCCTTTACTCCCTCTAGGAGCGAAGGACCTGCCACTGAACTGCCACCACCGATCGCGGCTTTTTTTTTTTTTTTTTTTGCTTGGGGCGGCAGAAATGCTGGAGCCGGCCCTGACCATAGTATATAATGGTTTGTAGTCCTTTAAAACAGGTTTTATACTATTTTTTCCAGTGCTAATTAATCTGTTTTTCTTAAAGGAAACTGCAAGTGTTTCACCATAAGGACACCCCACTTGAGGAGTCAGCAACAGATTTGAATCATAGCCCTTTAGATCCCCAGCACAGACATCTACAGCTTGAAATAAAGGAGTGTGGACCTGCAGGGCACGATGGACACTTTGCCAGTGTGCTATAGCACTATTGGCTAGATAGCAATAGAGCATTGGCATTCAGGATTCTTGAGTTATGTTCTTGGCTCTGAGAAAAAAGTGTAGTCTAATGGTTAAAGCAAGATTTGAAATAACAGGCCTAAAAGGGAGGATGGCACTGAGTTGGTAAGATTTCAGTCTGTCACATTAAAGACCTGAGTTCTAGTCTCAACTCTGCCACAAATGACCTTGTGCAATATATTGATTAATTTATGTTTAAACTGGCAGGAGAGATGATAGTTGATTGTCTCCTACAATAAGCTTTGCTTACTAATAAGGGCTATGAAGTGCACGGAAACATATACTGTAGTGAGTTGAAGAACTGAGATTTGAACTCGTTGTCTCCTGAGTCCCAGCTCAGCATACCTTTCCCTAGGCTCATATCCATGGAATACCACTTGATTTGATGGGGCAGTGAAACAAGCAGCCTGACAAAGCCCTGGCTGGGATGATTTAGTTGGTGTTGGTCCTGCTTTGAGCAGGGGGTTGGACTAGATGATCTCCTGAGGTCTCTTCCAACCCTAATCTTCTATTATTCTATGATTCAGCTAAAATGTGGATAGGTTCATGTAATCTGGTACTTGTCAGAGCTCTGCGTGTGACCCCTGTGATCAATCAAAGCTACTTGAATTTCAAATACTCATAATGAAGTGCTGTGAACCAAGAAATTATTTTAACAATTTGGATAACAAATGCATTTGAGAAGATCAGGCTTTGATTAGAAACAATTTTCAATCAGGAAAGACAAAAAAAAAATCACTGAAAATAAATCCAACAATAATTCTTCACCTGGCTCTTAATGTGGCCTTTCATGGGCTGCAGCATTAACCTAGTAACCAAGAAGGTGACTCATCACTGTCTTCCAGTTGGTGATCTGCCAAGGAAGTGGCATGACTGACACCAGGTTTCAGGTTTCCATTGCTCCTCCCCATCACTTTAGTGAGGAGCCACGGCAGGAGGAGGCTACCTGTGATGTGACCAAGGTGCACCCTTCACCATCTGTCCCAGCTGTGTGCTAAAAAAAATTCAAAGTTTGCCTCTTCCAGGTCCTGGCTGAGGGGGAGATGGCACCATGGAACCCTGCTGGAACACTCTCTGTCCACAGGGAAGGCAAAGCAGCCCTCTGTGGTGATGGAGGGGGAGATCCCATGCTTCAGGGACTTGCAGTAGGGGTGCCAGGGCAGAAGGAGGTGCCAGGTCATCAACCCACACCAGCCTCGGGCGTAGTTGGGGACTACTCCCCAACCCTAATTTCTGTGAGCACTGAGCGTGGCTTACTCTGCTCAGCCTGTCGGGGGGGAGGGAGGTTCTGTGCTTCCCAATCTGCGCCAACTCGCTCAGCGCCTCTCCCTGGGTGAGCTGGCAGCTCCAGGACACTGCCTCCTGGATTCTAGTGCCCATCATCATCCTCTTCTACCTGTGCTGGGTCCTGTTTCTCTACAATAGTGAGTACCGTGTAGGCAGGGGCGGCTCCAGGCACCAGCGCTCCAAGCACGTGCCTGGGGCAGCAAGCCGCGGGGGGTGGCCTGCCGGTCGCTGTGAGGGCAGTAGTCAGGCCGCCTTCGGCAGCTTGCCTGTGGGAGGTCCACCGGTCCCGCGGCTTCGGCGGCAATTCGGCGGTGGGTACGCCGAAGGCGCGGGACCGGCAGACCACCCACAGGCATGCCACCGAATCCGCGATACCAGCAGACCTCCCGCAGGCATGCCGCCGAAGGCTGCCTGACTGCCGTGCTTGGGGCGGCAAAATACATAGAGCCGCCCCCGCGTGTGGGAGCAGGATGAGGCAGTGGGGAAGGAAAAGAGATGGGGTAAGATGGGGAAGAGAAGGGGATGAGGGAATGGGGCTGGAGGGAGGGGGACAGGAGATAGTGTGGAGAGGAAAGGGCATGGGGCAGAGAGAAGAGAAAGGGAGAGAGGATGTGGGAGGGGAAAGGGGTAGGGGACAGTGGGGAGAGGAAAGGGGATGGAGGATGTGGCAGGGGGAAGAGAAGGGCATGACTGCGAGTGCCACCACTGGGGAAGCGTTGCCTCCTCACTTCTGGGTGTCCGGAGTAATGGGGCGGGCATATGTCCACTGACTAGCCACAGCTACGTGTCGCCTCTGGTGGGATGAGCATGCTCCAGGCTGCAGTGCACACTGGACTGCCTGCACCAGATAGCGCCCTCCTGCCCAAACCCTGCTGGCCATGTCCAGACCTGCAGCTCACAGCCAGAGCAGGAGGCTGCCCTATAAGTCCTATCTCTGGGGGGAGAGCTGGTGCGGGGTGGAAATTTCTTCCATGGGCGGCTTCCCAGCCTGGGTCTCCTATGGCTCAGTGGGTGGGATTGCCCCTGCTCCTGATTGTCTGGGAGCAGGCGTTGAGGGACATGTGCCCAACTGGGCAGCCACAGCAGCAGGGTGGTAAATATATTGCATGGATGCGGCCCACATAACACAGAGAGAACTGCATATGCAGCCCACGATGGTAAATAGGTTGAGGACCATTGGGATTCTAATCAGAATATTTTGATATTCGCCTGTGACCTGAGGACCCTCATATTCAGCATCGGCTTGATATGCCTGATGGTTAGGCTTGGAAAGATTAATTTTGTACTCATAAATGTCAGTAAATGTGATTTCACTGTACACACACAAACTGATAAGAAAAAAAATCCATAAATGATAACTGAATGTTACAGATACGCAAAGTAAGAAAAATGCTGCTCGAGAACTTAGTAGAGCTTGATTTAAGGATATTTACTTTGTATATTTTGACATATGATGTTGACAATTATTTTTTAATGATTATAAAGCTTTAAGGTTATAAAGCTAACTTTTTGAATCTCAACGTCTGTCATTAAATAATTGTCCATTCCCTCCCCATAATTTCCCGTAACTGTGAAAATTTTAATTGATAAAAATAAAAAAATGTTTAATATAAGCATTGATATTATCCATCAGTAATTATTGAAAAAAAGAAACAAACAAATTCTGCCAACCTTATTAATGGTTTCTGACTCTACTCACAAAAGTGGATACACCCTAGATTTTTATCTTTGTCATGGGGATGGTAATTGGTGATATAATGAACGTACTTCTGTAATGGTGTGATTGCTTTCTCCAGGCAAAGGCCAGGGTCTTTTCTCTTTCCTGATGAGGTGGTGGACTAGTAATGATGATCTGCTCTTACTGATGAATTTCTGATGGATTCTGGAACTCTTACTGAGTTAATTACAATCTTGGGGACCTTAATAAACTACTCTCTGCTTCTGTATTCTCCAGAAGCACCAGTGGCTGTAAATATATTTGCAATTTCATCTGGCTATGGGATTGTGTCCTTTCCTCTGGGATGCACATCTTAATTAGTTAACTATGTCTTTGTCACCTTATGGTTAAATAAGTACATCATGCTGTAACTAGGTTTACTCTTGAATGGTACACCTCTACCTCGATATAACGCGACCCGATATAACACGAATTTTGATATAACGCGGTAAACCAGTGCTCCGGGGGAGGCGGGGCTGCGCACTCCGGTGGATCAGGCAAGTTCAATATAACGCGGTTTCACCTATAATGTGGTAAGATTTTTTGGCTCCCGTGGACAGCGTTATATCGAGGTAGAGGTGTACTTTGAAATTTAGGATAATGCAGAATACAAATCCCTATCTTTTAGGTAGAACAACTAGATAAGCCCATATTACCCTTATATTCTGTTCTTTGCACTGGCTGATAGTTTGCTTCTAGGAAAGATTCAAGATGCTGGCTACTGAGCCTTAACTGTTTGAAGCTAGAGTATTACATAGACCACCACAGTCCCTGTGACAGCTGAATTTGGAAATAACACTGGTTATCATAGAATCATAGAATATCAGGGTTGAAAGGGACCTCAGCAGATCATCTAGTCCAACCCTCTGCTCAAAGGGGGACTAATCCCCAGACAGATTTTTACCCCAGTTCCCTAAATGGCCCCCTCAAGGATTGAGCTCACAACCCTGGGTTTAACAGGCCAATGCTCAAACCACTGAGCTATCCCTCCCCAAGGGTGGAGTTGTTGCAAGCTCAAGGGCAGGCAGTAGCTCTGGTATTCACTCCCAGTCCCAACAGAAATATATCTGTGTCTAAACACTGTTACAGCACTAAGTAAGACACCTGCCTTTACACAAGCTTTCTACTAACTGGAGGATTTTGAATATTTCTGTCATCGTGTTGACTGGCTGAGAATTCCCTGCCTCTGATCTTCTCAGCTCAGTTGCTGTAGCGGATTTGTTTGCAGTATATGGGTCTTTGTTTTGGGGAAATTGGTCTAAGCTGTCTAAATTGTACCTAGACGTGATGGTGATGGGCACATTTAAAATGTTTTATACTCCAGTGTGCTGCAGTATTTCAGGCTGACCATGTGATCGCTCTTCAAGTCAACCATGACCCAAAAAAAAAAAAATGCTGTGTGGAACAGTTGATGATTTGCTTTTGCTTCCAGGTGTAATATGTCTTTTAAAATCAAATCCTAGTCTAAGCACACAGCCTCAGTGAGCAGACTCTAATGGAGAGCCAAAGTAATCCTTCATTCCAGACTGCATCAACATTTTGTAGCAGCTACTATGGTCTCAGGGGGTAGTAGTCCCCTTGTGACTCCAGAATTCCCATGCCCTGTGACACATCGGGGTGCAGGTCAGTTAGGGTTACCATATGTCTGGGTTTTCCCAGACAAAGCCTCTTTTTGAGGCTCTGTCCAGGGGAGAATTTAAAAATAACAGGAAATGTCCTAGGTTTTATATGGAGCAGAGAAGCTGCAGCTCAGAAAGAGCCCTGATTGGTCCCTCCCCTGAATCTGCAGCTGATTGGTCCATTGCTCTGCAAGCCACAGCTGCTGGATCCCATCCACGCAGGTCCACGCTTTCAGCCTGGGGATGGGGTCTCACAGGGCGGCACTGACTGGCTACTGTTGCTTCATCCTGGGCTTGCACCAGACACCATGACAGGGAGCGGTACTGCCCCCAGTGAGTACCCCTGGCACTGGTACCCCCTCCAGCACCTCCAACAGTACTCTCCCTACAGGTCCCCCTCTCTTCCTTCCCCTCCTTTCCCCTCCCCAGCTTCTTCCCCTCCAGTAGTGTCCTATTTTTGGGAACCTGAAATATGGTAACACAGTGGATCTTTGTAGTTGTAGATCCTTGTCTTCCCCAAGCCTCCTCTGTACCTGGTGACAATGACCTTGCATGGGGTTCAAATCCCTTGTGTACAGCCCTAGAATCTTGCCCTTTCCCGCCTATGCAGCACAGCCACATTAGTTTCGCTGTTGTCAGGACCCCTTGTGGCAAGGTGGGGAGAGTGGAACATTCAGGTGTTGTCTTGCACTTTCTTTTAGTGCACTCATTAAATTGTTCTTTAAAGGCTATTTTTTTCTGGAGGGTTACCTAATGACACTAGCAGCAGAAGTAGTGGTTGTGCAGTTATTTAACTCCAGCTTGGTTAATTAATGCTACAGAAGCAGCAGAGCCTGCATGAAACACACACAGACAGATACACCCTAGACTTCATTGAACCTGAACAATCTGAGGTGAAATGGCCAATCTGAGACTTTCAGGATCCAGAAGAATCTTAATCATTTGCTGTTTGTGCCAATAATGTGAATTTTGTTCCCAGACCTTTATGACCCCTCTTTCTAAAAATAAGAATCAATCTAAATCTTCGTATTGTGGCAACTCACTTGGTTCCCATGCTTGCATGCGCTTCAATCTCTCATTGGCTTTCAACATTATTTTAGCAGAAGCGGGAATTCAGTCTCATCATGTGGAGTGAGCCTGCTGGGTTAAGGGCATCGAACTCGTGGGTGTGATTGCTTTATTGGGTGGGGAGAACAGCTCCTTATTCCAGCTTTCTGCCTTATCAAGAAATAGTAATTGGTGCCTTACCTTAATACATGAAGTGCTAGAGATTCTTAGGGAAAAGGCTTTTAGTGCTCTGAAAAGCAACATTTGTTTAGTTTTCAAGGGACTTCACTTGCATTGCAAATCCTGAATGGAGACTTCCCAACCCCATTGTGTGGACACTGATGCTCCTCCTGCTGTGCCTTGCATCACTAACAGCTCAAACTTTCTAAACCAGTGGGTCACTAAATTGCATTTTCCCCTGTTTGTTTAAAAAATAATAAAAAAAATTATCTTTATTTCCAGGACTTTTTACTTTCTCATTTGAGCTTCAGATATGAATTAATGTAATTGGTTTTTAATTTAATGGACAAATTCTTCTGTTACATCTTGTATACCCAGTAGTTATTCTGGCTTACACCAGCATGGCAGAACAAAATTTGGCCCTTAATCTTCTTCCTGAAGGATTAGTTCTGTGGATTTGAAAACAGTGGATGAAAGCATAAGGTCATTGGCTGGAACATTATGATTATTGTTTCTAGCAATATCTCATAAAAATGTTAAATGTATTTCACATGCATCACCACTTAAAAGATTGTAAAGTCATTGCATTGGAAAGCTGCTATGGATTTCATTCTTCACTGACAAAGAAAACTTGTGATCAAAAAATCAGGAGGTCTGGATGTCAGTCTCTAAAAATGTTCCTGCAAATTTTGCACTAATAAACATTGAAACTGCAAACTTGTATTAGAACATCCAAATGGATATTTGGCGTTGCAAATTGGTAGTTAGATATCTAACTCCCATTTGCATGAATACACACCTTGTATATGTGCACACATACGAATTATGCACATGTAGCAGTTTGTGTGAACAAAAACTTGTTGGCACAATTTTGGAAGCTAGTTTTAGAGAAAAAGCTCTTGGTGGGGATGCTTTCTGAGATATGACTTGTAAATCATTCTAAGTGAGATCTATTTCTAATATGTAGGTTGCAAAACTGGTTTCAATAGCATTACATTTAATAAGCAAATATTATATGAAAGACACCAAAATGAATGTATTCTGTGTTTCCTTTCAAACTACTTTTATGTAGCAAATTGTAACATTTTGTTAGTGTTAGGTGATTTACATTGCATATTTCCAATGTGACAGCTAGAACAGTACAATTATTTTTAGTATGACAACCGATCTATTGACCTTTCTTCTTGTTATGATTATCCATAGGCTATTCTTTTCCAGACATGAAAAATGTTGCTCCTTAGCTATAACACAGTGATCTTTGAACATCTATGGAAGGTTGTAATGACACACAAAGCTAATAAAATATGTTCACTAAACCATTAAAGGTGGAAAGAATCCCTTTAGTTATCTAGGCCATCTCAAGCCAATACATGATACTTCCAGAATATTTTTCTACTGGTTTGTCTAGCCTAGCTTTAATTAAGCATAATTTTTCATCTTTTCAATTTCATTCAATTTCTTCTTGTTATAATCCTTTGTACTTACCAAATTAATTCCTCACCATCCCCACTGTTTATATCTTCCAAATATCTGTAGAACACTACCATGTCCTTCCTTCATAATGGGAAAGCTTATAAATGTATATTTTGGCTAAGAGATACCTAAGTCATTTCCTTTAGACCCCTGATAATTTTGGTGTGCTTCATCAATAAGAAGTCTCTAATTTGTCAATATCTATCTGGCAGTATGGTACCCAGAACTCAGTGCAATAGTCCATGTGTGGTTGCACCAGAATCTTAAACAAGGGGTTACATGTTTGCTATGTGATGTGGTCACTCTTCATATGCAGTCCACAATTATCTTTTCATCTGACATATCACTTTATACATTCTTAACTAATTTGCAGTGTACTAACATCCTTATTATTGGTCTCTTCAAGCATGTCTACTTTTTCAGGCTTCTCCCTTCATTATCTGTGTTTCAAAAATATTTCCCCCAAAATGTGTACTGGCTTCCTTTTTCCATTGTGTTACCTACTGTCCATATTCCTAATCTCTCTAGACTCCTTGGTATTGTTTCTGAGTCTTCCCTAGGGGCTTGTTCCCGGAGGCAGCTCTGGTGAGGTGTTAAGCACCCTCCACTCCATTTGAAGTCAATGGGAGTTTTTGTGCATTAAGTGCTTCAGAGATGATCATCAGCAGCTTGTGGGATTAGATTCTAGTACTTTATTTGCAACTCCTTCCAGTTACTATTCCTCCACTAATTCTCTCATTTGTTCAAAGCAATTAAGTAAATCTGGGAAAAAACTGCTTCGAGGCTCTGCTAATTTCTAGCCATCCAGTGATTTTTTCTTCTTCAAAATTTGATCCATTGTTTTACTATCAGGGCCGGCTCCAGGCACCAGCATTCCAAGCAGGTGCTTGGGGCGGCAATCTGCAAGTGTATTTTTGCCGCTCCAAGCAGCGCGCCGAATTGCCACCGCGGATGGCGGGGGCAGTCCGTGTGCCGTTAGGGCGGCACACGCTTTTCTGTGGCGGTGGCAATTCAGCGGCAGCTTCTCTGTTCAGCTGCCCACGGCGGCAATTCGGCGGCTTCTGTCTTCTGGCTGAAGACAGAAGCTGCCGCCGAATTGCCGCCGCCGCGGAAGCGCACGTGCCGCCCTAACGGCGCATGGACTGCCCCCGCCGTCTGCGGCGGCATTTCGGCGTGCTGCTTGGGGCAGCAAAAGCAGTAGAGCCGACCCTGTTTACTATCACCACTTTGGAGAATTAAATGTCCACCTTAAAGATTTCCAGCTTTGCAGGCTGATTTCCATTGCATGTCACCAAGATCCCTTTCCCTTCCTGCTTGATAGGTAACATTTTAAGGTTGCAGGACTGTGATATTTTTAGGGAACAATTTTTAGATGATTGCACTGTTTTTAGTGAACAATTTAACAAATGCATTCCCTCCTTCTCTTGGCAAATCATGTGCCACAGACTTGGATTTGTATATATTAATTGTTTGAAAATATTTGTTGACTGGTTTATGCAGACATAGTTCAGTTCATGAACTATTTCCTGCAACTATTGCTTTAACTAGTTTGGTCATGTAAGCCATATGGCAGTTCTTCTGTTCCCTGACTGGAGAACTCCCAAAACCCAGAGCGAGCTTTCAAGATGATTACATAGACAGAAGGGTATATGCAACTTTTTATCTATCTTTCTGAAAATATACTTGTGACCAAAATTTGGTTCACATGCATGTTCAAGAAAAGTAAATAAAAAGGGTTTTGCAGGTACTATATTGCAGTATTGTCCAGCTCTGTGTGTCACATTAGAATGCTGATATTTATCACATGAAAGTAATTATTATTTTGACAATTCATATGGGTGAGAGATGAACCTCTCAAGTCTTGTTGAGAGGGAGGAAACATCAAGAGGGGAATATTTTTTCATTTCCTCCCACAAGTGCATTTCTCTCTCTAGTCCCCCACTGATCACTCCACAGAGATGCTGTCCTATGGACTCTGTGCAGTGTGTGTATAAAACCAAGAATTGGGCCTTGGGGTGGGTGCAACAGAGCTGGGAGGCATTCCTACTATCAAATGAATGCAATCAATTTGTGTCCCATGTTATTTTAATGTCATAGTTAACAAACTGTCTCATACACTGCAAAACTAGTAGAACATTTTTACGTTGGCCCTTAACTTAATTATGGAGTGGCTCTTATGGGTGATAGTACTGGAAGCAGGATGATAGAATCTTAGGTTAGAAGGGACTGCAAGGGTCATCCCCCACCAAGTTGCAGAATTTGTTGTGTCTAAACCGTCCAAGCAGATAGCTATCCAGCCTCTTTGAAAACCTCCAGTGAATGAGATTCCACAACTTCCCTAGGCAGTTTGTCCCATTGTTCTATTGTTCTTGCAGCCTGAGATTTAATCTAAATCTTCTGTGCTGTAGTTTGAACCTATTGCTTCTTGTCCTGACCTCTGTGGCAAGAAAGAACAATTTTTATACATCTTTTTTATAGCAGCCATTCAAGTATTTGAAGACCACTATCATGCCCCCACTTCTTTTCCTCTTTTCCAAACTAAACATACCAAGTTCCTTCAGCCTTTGCTCATATGACTTGCATTCCATCCCTTTGATAATGTTTGTCGCTAGCCTCTGGATCCTTTCCAGTTTCTCTACATCCTTTCTATACAGTAGTGATCAAAATTGGACACAGTACTCTAGCTGAGGTGTAACTAGCGCTGAGTGGAGCATAACTATCACCTCCTGTGACTTGCATGCTATGCCTCTGTTGATGCAACACAAAACTGCATTTGCCTTTTTTTGCAACAGCATCACACTGTTGACTCATGTTGAGGTTGTGATCCAACACAACGCCCAGATCCTTCCCAGTAGTACTTTTGCAAAGCCAGTTATCCACCATTCTATATTTGTGCATTTGTTTTTTCTTTCCTAAGTGTACCACCTTACATTTGACTTTGTTGAATTTCCTTTTGTTGTCAATTGCCCAGTTCCCCACTTTATCAAGATCTCTTTGAATTTTAGCTTTATCCTCTAAAATGTTTGCAACCTCTTTCCCACTTCCCCCCACTTTGTGTCATCTGCAAACTTGATCAGTATGTTTTCTATTCCTACATCCAGGTAATTAATAAATACATGAAATAACACCGGACCCAGAACAGATCCCTGTGGTTCCCCACTTGAGACCTTCCTCCAATCTGACACCATTCCATTAATAGTCACTCTTTGTACCAGAAGTGCATTCCAGCCCTTCTTTTTTTAGAACTGGAGGTAAGTGCTGTAAGTGCTCCAAGCACTAGGATATTCAGGCTGTAGCCATCAGTGGGTTCCTATAAACACTTATCCACTTTGAGTAACACGCAATTGCTTGACTAGGGCTTCGAGAAACTAAAAGGGGAAAACATCCTAGATAAAATTGTGTGCCATGGCTACAAAAAATATAGCCCCAACCCAAAGGGATACTCCAGCACAGAGCTAAAACAATAATAATCTAATTGGAACTGGTCAACATTTTTCCATTCAAAACTTGTTTTCAGTATTTTGTTATTTGTTTCTGCAGGAAATTTCAGTTTTTGACAATTGGGGTGAGGGGGTGTCAAAAGCTCCCAAATCCTGCCCCTCAAAAAGCAGCCAAAAATTGAGAACCTTTTCATTAGTTGGCAGTATGCTGGGTAGGATTTTTTTATGAAGACCCAGAAACGTCAGAAGAAAATTTTTGATGCAAATAAAAATTTTTCATTGAAATTTTTTTTCAGGAACAAAAACTAAAATGTTCCGACCAGCTCTACTTATAACCCATACATACTTGTGTACCACCTGCAGGCTGCTGTCCTGTATATCCTTATTGCAGGCACAACTGTCTCTGGGCCAGAAATAACTCTGTATCTTCTTAATTCTCAGCCCTACAGATTTAGTTGGGGATTGGTCCTGCTTTGAGCAGGGGGTTGGACTAGATGACCTCCTGAGGTCCTGTCCAACCCTGATATTCTATGATTCTATGATTCTAGCTCCCACGTTGCTTGCTACCCAGTTTTTCCCCCACAGCCAGCTCCCAGGCTTTTGTCTCCAGCCTGCTGCTCCCGCTGTCGTGCAGCTTCTGGCTCTTTACAGGCCCTAATTTATTTCCTTTTCCTGTACTCTGGGGATTATGCAGCCCTTGACTGTCTGGATGTTGCAGTAGGGACTCCATAACAGCAGGTTTGTTACAATAGCAATAACCTGTTATATCATAATTAAAGTATTACAACATAGTTCCCCGACACATTGTAAAAAAATGACATTTCTGGGAAGCCAAATTTAAACTGATGAGGACTCTTTAGTTTTCTTTATACAAAAATTTCAATTTTATATATAAGAAATAAATAAAAAGCACAGAATAAAAGTTTTAGAAATGGAATGTGATGAAAATGAAGAACAATCTTAACCTTTGTCCAGAACTCCAGATGAAACCAAGCTACAGAATCTTTGAGTTAAACAGTCTTACATAGATTTTTTTTTTAATCCTATACATTCTCCCATGCCTCTGATCTTCCTTGTTTTGGCTGAGATGAAACCAAGCACAACTGCTAGAATTACTGAGAGAGCTGCGCTTCTTGTAGTATAGCTGTCTCATTAAATTTCCAAATCAGTTGAACCAAAGCAGGTTCAAGAAGTTTGGATCTAGACTTTTGGAGGCATATTTCAGCTTACTCAAAATTATAAATCTTCCGTGGTTCAACCATTATTAAAATATATTCTTTACATTTACAATACACAGCAGTTTCTACACAGACTGAAAAATAAAATATATCTAAGACAGTTAAGAAAAAAGTTTTTCCTTTTATAGGTCTGTTTATAGCATTTAATCATATTCTAATCATTAGTGTACACAGCACCTCCACCAATAGATGGTGATGTATCTTTGTCTTATTGGTAAGTTGTTGTTTTGATATTATTTTGTTATATCTGATTGAGGGGGAGATGTAGGATGTTTTAGTCCTATGTCAATGCTGGAGTTGTTACTTGCAGTGTCCCAATAAATCATTAGATTTCTATAAGTGATTATTACAATATTTATAATTACAGGATAAAATTATGATTACTCCAACAGAGGCACACTACAGCGGAGAGTGAGGGGAATGAGCCCTTCCTTTCCCAGTATGCAAAGTGATGGGCCATTATTTAGCTGTTTGCCTATTGGATGCAAGGGAGGGGAAGGAAAGATAATTAGTGCTGCTATTAGTGCTAGTTGCACTAGGGTGGTGTCTGAGCACTGCAGGATGGATATATACTGCAAGAAGCTCTGGAGCAAAGGGTTCCTCTCACTGCACTTATCACAGCTCCCAGAGAGCTTTATGCCTTTCAAAGGCATAAGCCCCTAGGACCAGTTCTGCTATTCAGGCAGCATCCCCTCTTTCCCATTCCTAGCACAGTTCAATCTTGAAAGGAGAAGGAGTCCGGTGGCACCTTAAAGACTAACAGATTTATTTGGGCATAAGCTTTCGTGGGTAAAAAACCTCACTTCTTCAGATGTTGCATCTGAAAAAGTGAGGTTTTTTACGCATGAAAGTATATGCATAAATACATCTGTTAGTCTTTAAGGTGCCACCAGACTCCTTGTTGTTTTTGCAGATACAGACTAACACGGCTACCCCCGATACTTGAAAGGAGAGTCGTACTTCTTTCTTTTGGAATAGTTTCCTTAGGGAAGTGGTGAGAGCCACATCTCTTGACATTTAAAATAAGAGTTAACGAAGCACCAGAAATTAATGCACAGAACAATCCTGCAATGGGGGAAAGTTACTTCTCCTCTATATACTTCAGTTTGGACCCTTGGTGATAATGATATGTAATTTACTTTGTAAAGTTCTTTCACGTATAAGGTTGAAAAACACAAAGTAAGAATTAAATGCTATTCTCTAGAATTAATTTCTTTGATTAAGTGATATAGTGCATTAACATTTTGCTAGCAGAATACAGGTCTAATCCTGCAGTCTTCCCTTGAACAATTTCTCATTTCCTTCATTTGGAGTGTTGCCTATGTGAGGACTGCAAGTTCAAGTCTAACGATAGCAGTAGTACGCTAAAATGCTCCCATATTACATTAAGGGGTTATCCCATGGTATTCTTTTCTACATATGCATAATCCAATTTTTGTTTGATTGTACTTACAAGCCATCAAGGAGCTATTGCTAACAAAATTGTGTTTACTGTAGGAATCCTTAAAGTAAAATATATGACAGCAGGGAGAGCACATAAATTTATTAACACTATTTTCGTCACCCAGGTATATAGATGTATGATTTTGCAATATAATGTTCAGTTATAATTCTGTATAACACTTTTAACACTTTATTGAATAATTGCATTGTATGAACAATAACAACTACAAACAAGTATATTAAACATTGCTGCATATGTTTAGCACAGTTTACATAATAAAATGTGGATTCTGAGCTTTATACAGTGGTTCTTGTTTGATATTTCATAGTCTGTATGCTTCTTTATTGCTAGGGTAAATAGAAAATAAAATGTGACACTAGTATCATCATCTGTGGTTATTGTTGACTAACCCTCATAAAAAGTTTGATAAGACATTGTGAAAGAATATGCAGCTCTAAGCTACAGATCAGCCACTCTGGGAGAAGTGGTTTCATGAGTTTTAATAACTAATAAAAAAGTAAAATGAAATTGCATTATTGAAATCCACCGGATGTAATTTGAATCAAAGTAACTTGGAACAAGTATAATTTAAATCAAATATGAGAATTTCAAGCAGTGTTCATAATGACAGAAATTTACAAGATAAATATTGCAGAACAAATGGATTTGATTTACATTTGAAGTAAAAAAAGTATGAGGGTATTAGCATCACTCTGCATTTTCAGAACACTGTATTACTGATTATCTATTTCAACTGGTGAAAAGCAGCTTTTGGAGGAAAGTGTATAGGACTCACATAGGCAGCCATAATGTTTATTTTAATTTGATAAGCCATTCCCCTTCCTTGAATCGCCACAAATTCAGCTGTATACATAACCATTATTTATTGTGTCTGGCAGAGATTCTTGAAAGCCCACTTGAGGAGAATATATTATAAATATGAACTGTAAACCTGTGAAGTGTAATTAAATGCTAAACCAATTCAGGGCCCTTTGTGCCATTCAGCTTAGATGAGCACTGTACAAACTATTATACAAATTGCTCATTTATTACTTAAGGATTAATTCAATTAAGTACTATTTAAAGTTCCTCATTTGAAATCATTGATACTCAATCTTACAAATTCTCAGCAGAAGAGAATTGTACAACTAGCTGTCCAAAGACCTAAAGCCATATGTCTTCAGATAGGAAAAAAAGGAGAAAAATCAACAAGTCTCTGGAAAAATAAATTTAAACAATATATTTTCTGTTCACCTTTAAAAAAAAAATACCACATACAATCAGATTCTCTGCAGTAAATATCTGATAAAGAAGTAAAACTATTAGATGATTGTGGAGATATATAGTGGTAACTTGTTCAACTGTATAAATTAACCCTGCTAAATGAAACAGTGACTATGCATCAGTAGACTAAATTACACCTTCAGAAAACTGCAAATGCCAGTGATGTGACTTAATCAAATATCCAGTATATCCTGAGACGTGCTCTTTCCCTCTCAGAGTCTAACAATTTAGTAATTGAACAATGAGCGAAAATACACTGATATATTTGTGAATAAAGTAAATCAAATTCAATTGGCTGCTATTCATGAGGTCATAGTATTCATTATGTGTGAAATTCACTCCTGTATAGAGGGCAAACAAGTCCTATGCACCATTTAAATTCCATTTAAGCCCTCAAATAGCTTTTAAGTGAGACTTTAGAGTTGCATAGCCTTGTTGTCCCTCTGTCCTAATCTATGGGAATAGTTGGGAAAGAATCTGATATTTATGAAAATTTGTGTGGGAAATATTTTGTCCATTGTCATTCATTGTTATTTATTGTTCATCATCTGTTATTCTTTCAAAAATTTGACATCCAGGCAGGGAGCAGAAGCAATGCCATGTCACCAGTTGGAATAAGAATTGCAAACAAAATGTGATGATCGGTAGTTGTAATTGAATGGTTTGTGAGCCACCCACAATCTGAAAATTATCCAACAGTCAGGCCCAGTGTACACTTACCGATAGATCGGCGCTGCTGCAGTCGATGCAGCAGGTGTCGATTTAGCGGGTCTAGTGAAGACCCACTAAATCAATTGCACAGCACTCTCTGGTCGACTACGGTAATCCACCACTCCGAGAAGAGTAAGGTAAGTTGACGGGAGAATGTTTCCCATTGACGCAGTGCGTTGTAGACACCACGGTAAGTCGACCTAAGCTACGTCGACTCCCGTTACATTATTCATGTAACTGGAATAGCGTAATTTACCGCGGTAGTGTAGACAAGCCTTCAGTGAATACTAATTAACAACATATATGTTAGTAGAAACCATGGCCAGTTTACAGCTAGATAGCTAAATTTCTTGAAATGTTGATTCAGTTTATATTATCTCACCAGCTCTTTTAAACATGACAGCTCCCAATGTATTTTGCCACATAGTTACCAGGAAATAAAAATTGTTTGTCTATGCATTCATTGCAATTACATTAACCTTCAGGTACTAATTATGTCCTGTGGAAGTACTAAGCATCCTTAACTCATAATAAAGTCGGTGGAAGTTGAGGACTGTAAGCCTTATGGATGGGATATTTGGTTTTGTTTGTGTGAAAAAATGACAGCTTCATCTTACATGTTCAAAATTAGCATCAACAAAGAAAAAAATGATTTTTTTTTCCAAATTGGAATTGTACATATTAATGTGTAATCAATTGGATGACACCATGAGACAGAGCCAAATCCTTAAATTCATACTTAGTTTATGATCAGACTTCCTCAGGAAATCATTGGGAATTTTCTGGAGTAAGGACTGAGTTAAAAAAAATGAGCAAGGACCTCAGGATTTATCTTAGAGGCTTTGACTCAGAATGTGATTGAGGTTTCAAGATGGTATAGTAAGTTAGGTATTTTAATTTAATTTTTTTTTCTAATGAGCCTGAAGGAGTTATGTACCCAAATCCTATTGACATTCAGTGAGAGTTGGATACTTCACTCCTTAATAGATTAATCATAGTCAAAACTATTCCCCCCGCACTAGGCAGAGTACTAAGGCAGAATAAAGGTATTTAAGGGCCAATAAAAGATGGAAATAAAATGAAAAGAAAACTTTCTTCCCACCTAGTATCAGCATTAGCAATTATTTTCCCTGCCTCAGAAGACTTGCATTTTCTCCCACAATTATTACATAGAAAGACATTTCCTCCTTTTAGATTGGAAAATGAAGCAACAGAAATGTTTGTTAAAACTTGATTTATAGTTTAGCTTTAGCTTATTCTAAATTATTAAAGCCCTCATATACAGTAGCCTATAAAAGGTTGGGAGACTTCTTATGGTCTGGCTCAACAGTCTTTGCACAGGATTGAAGTTAGCGGTGCCTTTGTAATAGGGTGTCCAGAAAGCAAGTTTTAAGAATTGTGACACTTTATTTTTCGGGGAGGGGGGTTAATAGCTGTGTATATTAGATTAAAAAGGCCTATCTTGTACTGTATATCACACAGTTCCCAATTTTCAGCACCAGCAGTGTCATACTTCTTGGATGACTTGGCCATACACCTAACAACCTTTCTGCTGATTACCTAAATATAAAACTGCAATTTCATATTTGGGTTCCATCAGACCTCTTGGGTGAATACCATCTGGTCCTGGTGACTTATTACTGTTTAGTTTATCAATTTGTTCCAAAACCTCCTCTAATGACACCTCAATCTGGGACAGTTTCTCAGATTTGTCACCTAAAAAGAATGGCTCAGGTTTGGGAATCCCCCTCACATCCTCAGCTGTGAAGAGTGATGCAAAGAATTCATTTAGTTTCTCCGCAATGGCCTTATCGTCCTTGAGCACTCCTTTAGCATCTTGATCGTCCAGTGGCCCCACTGGTTGTTTAGCAGGCTTCCTGCTTCTGATGTACTTAAAATATTTTTTGCTATTACTTTTGGAGACTTGGCTAGCTGTTCTTCAAATTCTTTTTTGGCCTTCCTAATTATATTTTTATACTTCTTTTGCCAGAGTATATGTTCCTTTCTATTTTCCTCACTAGGACTTAACTTCCATTTTTTAAAGGATGCTTTTTTGCCTCTCACTGCTTCTTTTACTTTGTTGTTTAGCCATGGTGGCATTTTTTTGGTTCTCATACTATGTTTTTTAATTTGGGGGTATACATTTAAGTTGAACCTCTACTATGGTGTCCTTAAAAAGTTTCCATGCAGCTTGCAGGGATTTCACATTTTTTACTGTACCTTTTGCTTTCTGTTTAACTAACTTCCTAATTTTTGTGTAGTCCCCCTTTCTGATATTAAATACTACAATGTTGCGCTGCTGCAGGGTTTTCCCCACCACAGGGATGTTAAATTTAATTATATTATGGTCACTATTATTAAGCGGTCCAGCTATATTCACCTCTTGGACCATATCCTGTGCTCCACTTAGGACTAAATCAAGAATTGTGGATTCCAGGACTAGCTGCTGCAAGAAGCAGTCCTTTAAGGTGTCAGGAAACTTTATCTCTGCATCCCGGCCTGAGGTGACATGTACCCAGTCAATATGGGGATAGTTGAAATCCCCCATTATTATGGAGTTTTTTATTTTATTTTAATAGCCTCTCTAATCTCTCTGAGCATTTTACAGTCACAGTCATCATTCTATCAGAGGGGTAGCCATGTTAGTCTGTATCCACAAAAACAACGAGGAGTCCAGTGGCACCTTAAAGACTAACACATTTATTTAAATAAATATAAATAAATATATAATAATAAATAAATCTGTTAGTCTTTAAGATGCCACCAGACTCCTTGCTGTTTTTAATCACCATTCTGGCTAGGTGGTCGGTAATATATCCCTACTGCTATATTCATATTATTAGAGCCTGGAATTACTATCCATAGAGATTCTATGGTACAGTTTGGTTTATTTAAGATTTTTACTTCATTTGCTTCTATGCTTTCTTTCACATATAGTGCCACTCCCCCACCAGTACGGTCTATGTTGTCCTTCTGACATATTTTGTAGCCTGGTTTTACTGTTTACCCTTGATTATCCTTATTCCAACAAGTTTCTGTGATGCCTATTATATCTATATCCTCATTTAATATGAGGCACTCAATTCACCCATCTTAGAATTTAGACTTCTATCATTTGTATATAAGCACTTTAAAAAATTGTCACTTTTTCACTGTCTGCCATTATGTGATGTAATTGAATGGGACTTCTTTTCATTTGACTGTTTCTCATCAGATTTTACCTGTATATTATCATCTTCCATCCTCTCCTCCTTACTAGGACATAGAGAATCTCCATTAATAGATCCTCCCCTAAGGGATGTCTCCGATCGAACCACGTGCTCCTCTGCACCTGTTGGCTTTTCCCCAGCCCTTAGTTTAAAAACTGCTCTACGACCTTTTTAATTTTAAGTGCCAGCAATCTGGTTCCATTTTGGTTTAGGTAGAGCCCATCCTTCCTATATAGGCTCCCCATTTCCCAAAAGTTTCCTAATAAGTTCCTAATGAATCTAAACCCCTCCTCCCTACACCATCGTCTCAACCACACACTGAGACCCTGGAGTTCTGCCTGTCTAACTGACCCTGCGTGTGGAACTGAAAGCATTTCAAAGAATGCTACCATAGAGGTTCTGGACATCAGTCTCTTACCTAGCAGCCTAAATTTGGCTTCCTATCCTTCCCATGTCATTGGTACCTACATGTACCACTAACACTGACTACTCCCCAGAACTACATATAAGTCTATCTAATTGTCTCGAGAGATTCGCAACCTTTACACCAGGCAGGCAAGTCACCATGGGGTTCTCCTGGTCATCGCAAACCCAGCGATCTATGTTTGTAATGGGTGATTCAATCATTACTAATACCTGTCTCTTCCTAATAACTGGAGTTCCCTTGCCCGGAGAGGTATCCTCAGTGCGAGAGGATACCACAACATCATCTGGAAGGAGGGTCCCAACTATGGGATCATTTCCCTCTGCTCCAGTTGGATGTTCTCCTTCCTTGAGACTTTCATACTCCTCAATAGCACAAAGGCTGTCAGACTAGGGATGGGACCATTCTACCATGTCTCTGAAAGTCTCATCTATGTATCTCTCTGTCTCCCTTAGCTCCTCCAGTTCATCCACTCTGGTCTCCAAAGCCCACAAATGGTCTCTGAGGCCAGGAGCTCCTTGCACCGAATGCACACATATGCCACCTGTCTATAGGGTAGGTAATCATATATCCTGCATTGGGTGCAATAAACTGGATATCCCCCATTCTGTTGCTGGATTTCTGACTGCATTATATTTTTACTCCTGTAGCTCGTTCATTTGTTCCTTTGTTTTTATCAGGGGGTGTTTTGGGCTTAAATTTAAAGAATGGCAAGTGTACCTACCCACACTCCCCTTCCAAACTCCCTCGCAAAACTCCCCTGTTAGCCGCTCCTGTTTGCCCTTCCTTTGCTGGAGTCCTAAACCCCTCTCCCTCTATTACGCCACCTCCAGTGCTTAATTTGTGCCAGGGCTTGCCGGGTCTCTAGGCTTGGCAGCTCATAGCCCTGGCACTTCTAGGCTTCTGGCCAGCAGTTGCTGTTCTCCAGTTGCCCAGCTCTGAAGGCAGCACCACCAGCACAGAAGTAAGGGTGGCAATACACCACACCGTGCCATCCTTACTTCTGCCCTGCTGCTAGTCATGGCACTGCCTTCAGAGCGGGGCACCCAGCCAGCAGCCGCTGCTCTCCAGCCACCCAGCTCTGAAGGCAGTGCAGCCACCAGCAGCCGCCACTCTCTGGCTGCCTAGATTGAGCCCCGGCACCTCTTTCATTGCAAATTAAGCATTTCCCATCTCACTGCAACCTCCCTGCCCCACTCCCTGCATCCCTCCCAAACACTCCAGCATATCCCTCAGTGTTCCAACTCTCTCCCCCAAGTCCCTAGTCCTGCACCAACATTTTTTTAAGAATCTGAAGATGTTATAAGCAGCTTATCTTAAAGAGGCTGAGTATCAGCTAACTCTTTTATCAAAGAACCCACCAACTTATTTTCCTTTGTTCACACTCAGTCCCATTGTTCAGGAAACATGATTATTGTAACTACTTATTGAAGTCTTTCTTCCTCCCTCTATTTTATCAATGCTAATTTCCTTGACAATACTTCTAAAGTTAAATCAGACTCTGCATGTGGATTTAGAACACTTTAAAATACCATTATTAAAACAGAAAACAGCTCTGGTTCAATGATCACAGCATGTAAGTTTGAGCCACCAAGCGCAGAAAAAAGCTAAAAGAACAAGATGCATTTTAAAATACTTTTTTTTTTTTTAGGGAAACCATATCTGGAACCTCATGTTTAAATGAGGACATACTAATACCCCCTAGGAGGCACAGTGAATTTCAAGACAATCCAAGTTAGCCTGTGGATTTTAGAGCACTTAGAATAATCCACCTTTAAACAATAGCTCTACTTTAACTATTTCAGAGCTGGCACTCGTCTAATCATTCAAAATTGTCACTTCTAGTCTATAACTGTAAATCACAAAGGGTCAGATCATGCCCTCCTAATTTGGAATGCAGCCATCAACTGGTTTTGCAAAACATTAAACCTTCTGCCTCAATATTTGTGTGCTAAAAATATCTTTTGGTTTGCTATTTTTGCTGGACACCCATATGCAAGTAGCAGTTTATGCACTTTTGCAAAAGCACGTGCTCCCTCACCCTACCACAGAATGAATACACAATGTTTTGCTTTCAAGCCTCCAGAATCAGAGTGTGATACTGATCTAAAAGAAAACATTTTAGGACTGTTAAAAAGCTGATACTGCTGCAGTAGCTTGGAGCTTTAGTTTATGTTTCGTCAAAAGCTTTTATGCAGGACTTCCAAACCATAAGTACAACAACTACCAACAATTGCAGAATTAGTTGCATTAAAACATAATTCCAAGGTTACCATCAAATTAAAGGCATGCATATAAGAAGAAATATCCTAGGTCCTGTTTGACTGAAAACAGATATGAGTCAAAAAGAATCTATTGTTTCCCTCTTCTTCAGTGAAAAATTTGGAAGTCTGGAAAAATTCTCTTTACCAATCAAGATGCAGATATAAGTGAGTGTATCTTTGACTGACTGCAGGTGAGTTAGGTGAAAACTATTCCATTCTGATGATCAATTCAGATAGCAAATACAGAACTGCTTTGAGTGGCTCATCTGAGGTGGATAATAGATTTTCTGGACCTTTAACTTCTTTTTTCCTTTATGTTAATTTAAAAGAAAATAAGAAGACGTTACACTGAAGAACTTTGTGCCCTTGCCAAAATGGACAGATTTCCAGATATTTCTCATTATCACATACATAACATATGTGTCAATATGTGTGCCGAAATCTTGTTTTGGTAAATAGCTTTATTGTCCTTAATCTAAGTTCTCAACTTCACCTGAGCCAAGTATTAGAGTGGGAGTTTGGAGGTCTGGCTTCTTTTCCTGACTGCCTCGTGCTTCCTGTAATGATTTCACCTCTCTCTTCCTGTGATAGGGCAACATCCTGTTCCTCTCTTATGTTCTGTCTACACATATTCAGAGATATTCCTTTGTTAAACACCCCAGTGCAGTTTATTTACATTTGCTCTTTCCACCACCTTACTAATTCATATACCATAATTATTTACAGTTTCTCCTCAGATCTGTGCCAAGGAGAGGTATGAGATCTCGCTACCCAGAGATTGGTTCTAGTAGCCTGACTCTCTCCCTTGCAGTGCCTTCCAGTGCCTTTGTGTACCTCCTGTGTTAAAAAGCCAATTTCCTCATTAGTTTTCCCCCAGCCTATTCTAATCCACTAATTAGGCCCTATCAGATCTACCCTGGGGGAAATTAACTGGCATTTAGGTATGTCTACACTGCAATTAAAAATCTAGCGCTGCAATTAAAAACCTTGCAAGCCCACCTGACTTGGGCTTGTGAGGTTTGGGCTGCAGGTCTGTTTCATTGCAAAATAGTCTTCTGAGTTTCGGCTTAACTCTGAGTTCTGGGACCCTCCCACCTCACAGGATGGGCTAATTGCAGTGTAGACATACCCTAAGTGACCGGTGTGCTGGGTCAGCTGTTGGTTCTCAACGCCCTTTCTTACTTCCTCATTTAACCCATCTCTAAAATGGAGTTATTAATATTTTCCTATATCACTGCAGATGTTCCGAAGCTAATTTCATTAATGAGGTGCTCTGATAATAGGGGGATAACTACTAAAGAAATCTTTGTAAATAAAATAAGCCTGATAATGGTGGTAGCAGTCATGGGAACAGTTCAGCTTCTAAATGCCCCTGTTTTAATCCTAGATCCTGATTGAGTAATCTTCACCTCAACAGGAAGAAATAGTTAGTAGAGGAGAAATAATCTTGATTCACCAAATGCATGAAAAAATACAGATGATAAATGTCAAGGAAGTATACATATAATAGAAGTGCAGAGTCATTTCTGCTGCTGGTGAATTGCAAAAAATAACTTAAACTCATAGGCTTTAAGGCCAGAAGGGACCATCATGATCATCTAGTCTGACCTCTTGCACATTTCAGGCCACAGAACTTCACCCACCTACTCCTATAATAGATCCATAACCTCTGGCTGAGTTACTGAAGTCCTCAAATCTTGATTTAAAGACTTCAATTACAGAAAATCCATCATTTACACTACTTTAAACCTGAACGTGACCCAGGCCCCATGCTGCAGAGAAAGGTAAAAACCTCCAGGGTCTCTGCCAATCTGATCTGGGGAAAAATTCCTTCTCTACCCCAAATATGGTGATCAGTTGGACCCTAAAAATGTGAGCCAGACCCAGTAGCCAGGCACCTGGGAAAGAATTCTGTGTAGTAATTCAGGGCCCTCCCTATATAGTGTCCCATCACCAGCCACTGGAGATATTTGCTCCTAGCAGTCACAGATCGGCTACATGACATTGTAGGCAGTCTCATCCTACCACCCCCTCCATAATCTTATCAAGCTCAGTCTTGAAGCCAGTTAGGTTTTGTACCCCCACTACTCCTGTTCCGCATTATGTTAGATAACCTAATAGTTCATTTGCATCTCTAATTTCTGTGACTTTATAATTGTGTGCTAGAGCTGATCTGTTTGTAGAGCAAGAACTCATGCCAATATGTTCATTAACATAGACTTGGGAGAATCTATCAGCGGGATTAAGAAACTTGTTGAAAAATTAAGTAACAAATACTATGACATCACAAATTATTAGGGTAAAGTGCCGTTTCTAGATAAACTCTCCCACCCCTCCGGAAAAATGAAGGAGAAGCTCAGATTCTTTGGACCAAATTTTCTGAAGTGGCTTTTAATTTGGCATATCTGTGAGTGCAGTTTTGTAAGCATAGGTGGTAGAATTTAGATGTCTCATTAACAGATTACCAATCAGCACATCAGACTATTTTACATCTACAGTCATTTAAGATTATGTGTAGAATTGTGCCAGTAATTGATTGAGGGTAGAAAATCAGGGGTATGATTGAGACACCTTTAAAAAGGTGGTCCTGTCTGTTCTAGCTAAATGGCTGTTCTGAGTGATTATTACTATGTGTCTGTGGTGCCAGAACTAACTAAACTCCAAAAAAGAAAGATAAAAAGCAAGTTACAAAGGTGCAACAAAAGAAGAGATCAGGCTACTGTGCTAAAATGGATGCAATTAAACCTCTGATGCCAATATAAATGGCAGGAAATATAGACAGTAACTGGGGAACTTTTAGGAAGAAGGTTTTTAGCTCCCTCTTACAGCACTTGGCGCAAATGAAAAATCTGACAAAAGCAGAGCATTGCTTCTTACAACAGCAGGGTCATAAGACAGTGATATTTATAACACATTAAGACATACCAAAAAAGCAGAAAAGGACAAAATGGATGTGATTTTGAAAAACCTTTATACATTCTGCTCTCCAAAAGAGGCTGTAGCATGGAGTATGTAATCCCTTGGGAAGTGGTGCTTGCTGGCTGTAAATCAGCCTACCCTTTTCACAGGAAAGCTCTGCATGCTATCTAAACCATATGCCAACTACCACCTACTTTGTCACAGAAAGTGACATGAGTAGGGTAATGGAAAGCCCTTGCCAATAAGCTTGCCACCCACAGTACCTGATGTCTTGTTTCTTTTGAATACTTCTCTTATGGCCATGTTGTTAACTAACAGGAGTTAACACCAGTTCTAGCTTGCATTAATTCTCCTGTGGGTCCACAGCCCATCCTGTAATCTGGCCAAGAGGTCAGTTATATGAAAACTATGTCGTAAGAGAACTAAGTACCAGGAGTCTCACTGTTGGTGAAACATTTTCTTTTTAAACTTTCAGAATGTGACAAACGCTTTCCCCTGTTTGACAGACCCATAACTAAAGTCATCTAGAGAAAGCCATGTAATGATTAATACAGACATTGTTGTCATACATGATTCTCCTGTCTAACTTCAGGATAGGATCAGGGTAGACCCCAGTATCCAAATTTAGCAGTAGGCACCCTTTAAAAATCTTCCTTCCATCCATATCTGAACCGCTATACCTCCCAAATGTTGTGCCATATGCTGTTTATTCTCCAGAGCATTCAATTGAGAATAGATTATTTTTAGAATAGGCTTGTCAGCAAAGTAAGAAAAGAAAAGGACTACTCAGCCTACAAGGCTTAAACACTAATGAAAAAATGGCCATCACCCCAGGTCAGGGAGGAAAGAATGGTTGTATGTGTAAGGCCCTAGATTAGGGGACAAGAGATCAGAGTTCAATATTTCACTGTGCCATAAACATCTTATGTGACTTCGGGCAAGCCAGTTAATATCTCTGTGCCTCAGTTTCTCATCTGATGTTTCTTTCTCCCGTCCTTTGTCTATCTTGTCTATTTAATCTTCAGAACAAACTCTTATTTATATTTACAGTGCCTAGCACAATGGAACTCCAATCTCATTTGAAGTATTCAAGTGTTGTTATAATGCTAATAATGATGTTAGAGGACTGGCTTTTGTCACACAGAAAAGCTAATCCTCATATATGTATTATACTAGTAATAGCACATGAGGTATGCTGAATGATATATAAACTCTTATGGTAGCAATATTCCATGTGGGTCTCTCTCTGTCTGGATACTACCAAACACTTTCTTAAAGTTGATAATGTTGATTCAGATGAGTTGTTGCCAAACAGTAGCTTTTTAGATGATCTGTCAAAAAGTGAGTGTCTGTTCACAACGTAGTCTACCTGAACAGAACCCAGCCTGTTCTTGTAATATTTCATCCACTCTTTTTCATTCTATTCAGAATAATGGTAGCCAATACTTTTCCTGGGATTGATAGCAGTACAATAGCTATTCAGTTTATACACTAAGACCACATTTTTTTTGGTAATGTTACAATGATGCTATATTTTCCATTTTGTGCTCCTTGTTGTTTCACACATATTTCATTACAGTGTTTTGTTAGTTATTCAATTGCAATTTTGCCTCCAACTGTTAGCAGCTCTGCTTGAATTCTGTCAACCCCAGGAGCTTTGCCCCGGTTTGAGACCTTTGATGGCTGCTTTAATTTCATCAGGTCTTATTGGTCCCTCTTCTATTTCTAACATTTCTCTTGAACCTGTGCACTATTGTCAGCTCTGGACAGTTTAATATGGAAAGGAAATGTACGTTCCATCATCTGGCTTGTTCTTTGTGCATTTTCAACACCTGTCCATGAGAGCCCCTAATGGATATCAGCTGTGATGGTCTGATTCTTCCTTAAATATTTTTCAGTATTCTGTAGAGTGGCTTGCAGTCTCCCCTCTGTGCTGCTTCTTTTGCCTCTGCAACACTCTCCTGAACCCATGTATCTTGAATCTGAACTGAATCTATCTTACCTGCATCTCCTCTTTATTTTAAAGATGTACATGGATGGAAAAGAAATTGAACAGCTAGAGTTCTGCCTCCTGGGGAGTGTGATGATATTTGAAGGTGGCTATAATAAGGATATTCAAATGAGATTAGGAAAAGCAAACACCATATTTGGAAGGATGAACAACATCTGGTCAAATAGAGGTCTCCACACCAAACTAAAGGTCAGATTAGACCATGTGATTGTACTGAGCATCCTACTATATGGAGCAGAGACTTGGCCAATGACAGTGGCTAACAAAAAGAGATTGAAGGTTGTCCACCACAGATGGCTGAGGAAGATATTTCACATTCCATGGAAAGACAAAATAGTGAATGTGAGAGTAAGGGAGCTGACAGCGCTGGGCATATTAGAAAATATCATCAAAGAAAGAAGGCTCAGGTGGCTGGGAGCTGTATACCATATGGAAGACATGCTAAGCAGGCATTTAATTTGGTACCCTAGAGGGAGAAAAGAGAAAGTAAAGAAGGCCAGGGAAGAACTGGCACAAGATAGTACCTGAGGATATTTAATGTGCTGGCACCATCTGGGAAGAAGTACCACAAGTAGACAGCAACTGTAATAAATGGAGGAACTAGACTGGCTGAGGTGTCAGTGGCACAGGAGGTACTGCACCCTAAGGTAAGATTCAATAAGGACTAGAGCCACAAAGGGGCTTATGTGCCTAGCTGCCACTTTAGGTGTCTAAATGCCAGGATCAGGGCATACTGTGATTCACAGAAACTTCCCCAGAACCCTGTAGATATCTAAACTCACTTGGCATGTACATTTTTGCAGTAGGATTTCCCTCGGTGCCTATGTTTTTGCTTCTGAGCATGCTCACTGCAGCTCCATGCCAGATGTCCAGATGCCGAAGCCCCCAGAGCGATGCTCAAACTGAGGGAAGATAGGTGTTCCTCCACCTACCTCATCTGTGGGGTCTGATCCAATAGGTGTTATCAGAGCTCGCCTACCAAATTGAGCCTCTGTAGGCAAGCTTTCAGAAAACAGCCACAGGCTGGGGCAGGAGGCCTGCCTCCCTTGTGACTATTAGCCCAATGGTTAGGGTACTCAACTGGAATGTTAGAGACCTGTGGGTCAAGTCCCCCCTCCACCTCAGGGGGAGAAGGGATTTGAACTGGGATCAATGTGAATAAATAATGAAAGAATCATTGGGCACCCATGAAGTAGAGGGATAAAGAGAACAAGCATAATAATGACTTTGTAGCTTGATAGGGCACTCACCTGGGAGGTGGAATACCTAGGATGCAGTCCCTCTGCTCCAATGTTTGTTTTTCTTTAAATTATTTATCCAGAGTATAACAGATTCAACAGGACACAGACTGAGGGATCCCCGTATTAGACTATCCTATAGCCTAGTGGTTAGGGCACTCACCTCAGAGGCAGCAAATCCCTTCTCACACTCAGGTAGAGTTGGAATATGAACTAGGGTTCTTCCTCATCCCAAGAGAGTACTCTGACTGCAGGGCTAAAAGTTATGAGGGAGGTCTGATGGAAAGCACCCCTGTATTCACACCCTATTGTAATAATCTTTGTACAATGCATGCCAGGTGAGATACCATTTGAAAACTCATAACTTGCTGAATAGTAATATGGTAAAATGCATGTAGCAACATTATGTGTAAAGTTATGAACATAAGCTGAAATCATGAGTGAAATGTGTTTCCCAGATAAGTATCGGAAGTGGCTAAACCAGTTTCTCAAGACAAAGGCTGAGCTGATGCCCCAGCCAGGTGTCAACAAAGATGATGGGTTGTCACCTATCAAGTGCCCATTCTCTGGCAAGAAAGGGGTGCAGGGACAAAGATCTGCATTTTAGCAAGGAAACAGCATGAGGTCTCCTTCCTCCAGCATACCCCCGTCTCTTGGTTCTCAGGTGGCAAAGCTTTTCAAAGCGGGACTGAAACTACAAAGGAGAGGCAAATACCACAACACCCCACCCATCTCATTCTCTGCACTCAAGAAGACAAAGGAAACAGCCATTGGAGTCTTGAGGAGAGGTCCTGATCTGAAAATTTGGTCAGTTATGCTGTTGAAAGCATGCACGGAGAAACTTTCCTTTGAATCTAATATAGTTTGTTGAGTTAGGCTCTAGAAAGTGTTTTTATATTTATTGTCTTGTAACCATTTCTGATTTTTATGGCTCATTGCTTGTACTCACTTAAAATCTATCTTTTTGTGATTAATAAACTTGTTTTATTTTTTATGTAATCCAGAGTATTTAACTTAAAATGTCTGGGTAACTCAATTTAAGGGGATAAGCTTGGTATATGTTATTGCCTTAAAGGAATAACAGACTTGGTATATTTGGACTGTTCAGTAGAGGGCGGGGCAGTACAGGACATATATTTTTCTGTGGGGAAATCTGAGACTGGGAGTGTGTTGGCATCACTCTGCAGCATAGCCGAGGTTGGTAAAAGCCAGAGTGTAATCTGACTGTGGCTGGCAGACTACATCTACTCAGGGCATGGCTTGCATGCCTGAAGTTTGTTTGTGAGCGACCCAGGTAAAAGCTAATGCAGAAAGGTATTGCAGGGTACCCAATGTTGTAGAGCAGGTGAGACATAGCGCCTTGCTGGTCTGCATAACACCCCAGTATGTCATAGAGGTCCTAGTCCCCCTCTTCTTCTTTTCCTTTGCTGGCCTCTTGCAGTGTAGACACTTAACCCAAGGGAGGGTTTGCATCCGAGAATCCCAAGCAGAGGTTGGCACCTCCCTGCAGCTCAGACTTAGGTGCCTATCTCTCAGAGAGAGGACGGGGCTTTACAGCTTTACACACACCCCCACCGCTGGCCCCTGGATCAGTTTTCCATTGCTAGCTTAGGTGAGCAGCTGCCTAGCATGCTGGCTTTTGTGAATCCCACATTCTGAGGACTGGTCTTCACTAACGCTGTAAGTCAACCTAAGTTACGCTACTTCAGTTATGTAACTTACGTAACTGAAGTTGACGTAACTTAGGTCAACTTACAACAGTGTCTACACCGCACTGTGTTTATGAGAGAAACGCTTCCACCGACTTACCTTACACTTCTCAGGGAGCTGGAGTACAGAAATCAATGGGAGAGCGATCTGCCATCGACTTAGCAAGTCTTCACCAGACCCACTAAATTGACACTGCTGCATTGATCTCAGCAGTGTCGATTTAGCCATAAGTATAGACATGCCCTGAGGCACCTATCTCTCCCCATTCATTGTACAGGGAGCCTAGGTGCCTAACTCAGACTTTGTGAACCCCAATGATTTTCTAGGTGCCTAAAAGTTGGCAGGGCCACACTCAGCGTCACCACATCCAAGTTCCTTTGTGAATCTAACCCTAATTGAGCAACATCAGTTCTGTGCACCATAGAAAAAGAATATATGATCATGTACTTAAGCACTACATCATAATGCATCCGTACAAAAGGGGCAAATTAAGGTTGCACAGGCAATGCAATTCTTGCATTTCCTAACCTTTGGGTGCTTTACTTTGCAACTGTAGTCATGTTTTTTTTTTTTTTTAACGTAGTTGTTTGTTTGTAATACATATACATTCCACCCACCCACATAGAAAGCTGGATGGAGACAGGGTTGTTACTTATAAGAGGGGAGTAGTATGTATCACTTAATTAGGCACTCTGTGATTCTGTGGCTAAAGGGGAAAATATTTCCAGCAGAGTATTTCACAGCCTTTGTAGCAGAGGAACTAGAAAGGCCTTGTAGTTTTCATGGTCCAGAAGCCTTGGAAGCTATTTTTGTGTGGTTTTGACCATTTGAAGTCTAGAGACATTCTCGGGTCCTCCTGATGCGGAGTAAGATAGAAGAGTTGGGTGAATAGAATAATTTATGACTACAAAAGATGTCTGTCTTCACTTCTGTATAATTTTAATATGAAAATCAGTATCATTTTCTTCAGAAAACTGGATAATGTAAATCTGTCAAATTGTTTGTAGGAAACAAAATAGGTAAAGTTTCTCTACAAAATTGCAAGTTGTAACTTGATGGCATAACTTATAAGCAAAAGAAAAAGTAAAAAAAATCTTGTAGTAGACAACTGAAATCAAATATTCATCATACAACTATAATTTACTAATAAATTCACTGTTCTGTTATATATGTTATTGAGACTGAATTATAGTGTACAAAATTGTGATGGACTGGCATAAATAATCATGGGATTTTTTGTTATTAATTAAACAAAACTGTTTTGGTTATCTCATGGCATATAACATATGTAAATAAATGAATATGAGCGGAGCAACTACAAGAGCAGCATTATGATAAAGGTAGAAAAGAGGCAAAACTCCTGTATTTACTTAAAAATTGCTAGCAAAAGGTCAAATGAGGTACAGCTCTTCCTTATTGTAGTAGTCTGATGACAGCAACAGCAGTGACTATAATACATCAAATTATTTCCAACACATTAAGCAAACAAATCATTTATATAGACTAAAGCAAGCAAATTATTTATATAGTTACTGTGTGCAGTGCATCAGTAAACTGTGCCTGGGAGACTTGCAACAAACAGCACATCACACCATCTAAATCCATAAAGTTTTAGTTGCAGTTGGGAGAAAATACATATAGATTAAAAAGAACAGGAGTACTTGTGGCACCGTCTCTAAGGTGCCACAAGTACTCCTGTTCTTTTTGCGGATACAGACTAACACGGCTGCTACTCTGAAACCTGTCATATAGATTAAAGATGTCTACTGACTCACATCTGGAAGATACCACTGCCTCATCATGGGGATTAGGTAGCGGGAGAATCCTCTGACCTATATTAGTATTTGTTAACCCTTTATGGTCTTGCAATTTTATTGGTTTTTAACCAGTGATCTTTAATGTAAAAGAACATGTCCCGTTGTCCTCACATTGAACAGAGTGCTATGGGATCAGGCAGTAATTCACAAATGGGGTCCATTGTGGATGCCTGCCAGTTTGGAGGGTTGTCTGTGATGAGCTGTTTCTCAGCCAGCAGCTTCACAGTGATTGGTCCCCAGTCTCAGAGCACCAATGTTCAGAGGAAGCCGTCTGCCCAGGCAAAACTTCAGCTTTCTGTGCTCCCTCCAAACTCAGTGTGTTCAGGCTTCTAGCGGAAGCAGGTGCCAGCAACACAAAATACTAGTGGGAGATGAGAAAGTTCTGCATCTTAATACAAGGTCTTTCCGAACTGGGGAGCAGAGTATAGTTTATTACAATTTGGTTAGGGTAAAGTGGTGCTATCCCTCCCAATGCCCAGAACTTTCTGGTTAAGTGAAGGCTGGCCCTACTGATCCATGTCCTTTTACATTGGGAGTGGGACCTGCACCTTCCCCCTTTCTGTCTAAAATGTTCTCAAAGAAATGGAGGAAGAGAGAGGTGTCTCAAACCACAGGTCATCTTATCCCCTCCTCATGTCTTTCCCTGTAGGCTACCCCTTCTTGGGCAGGGAGGGGATCCTGAGGCCTATCTTTCTCCAGCTAAAGGGAGAGATGGCCTCTAGAGGCTTTCTGTTCACAAAAAGTTAATTCAGTGGAAATTTTTTACTCGTAATAAATAAAACAAATACCTTCTTGCTTTTATAGCAATAGCAAAATATTGTCCATGGGTGAAAAAATAGATCTTTAGATTTTGATAAATTTCCCTAAGCCAAAGGCTGGGGGCTGTATGCATAATCAAAGGCACTATTCTTTACCTGAGGGCCCCCCCCTTTTTTTGGTAGCTGCTATTGCCTTTGGAGTTAGTCAGCATTTGTATAATATTAGTAACCTGCCTGTCATTACTCTCAAGATACAAAAATACCCAATTCCCCCCCCTCCCCCCCCCCAGTTGAGTGTAAAATGAAAGTTTTAATGGATTGAAATATCTACAGTGGTTTAACAATCCCACTGCTATAGAGAGGGGTCTGTAGGAATTCTTCTTCTCCACCTCCAAAATGGACAATGTTGATATACCTATCACATAAATAAATACACACACACATTTATGCATGTTAGCAATAGTCTTTGGATCACCTGTGGCATCCTGAAATAAAGCAAACTTATCATGTAACTTTGACCATTTCGCCTGCACTCTGACCACTACTCCATCTTCACAGGATTATTCCACATTCCAAACCTCTAAGGAGCTTCTGATAGCCAGCCTTCCGCGGTAAGCCATCTGGCAAAAGAATGTTTGTTTCTTCTACCCAGACCATGCCAGCCAGGGAATGAAGGATCAAGACCTTATTACAACAGTTTTCATTTGGCTTTGTGTACCATATGCAGCTCCTTGAGATATATCATTCCATATTTGTTTAACATGTGGACTTGGACCAATCATTTTTCTGTACACACGCTTGGTGTAGCTGTCAGCAGCATCTTATTATACTATTATAGCCCCTTTCATCTCAAGCATCCCAAGGCCATTGGCAATATAGAATAAAGAATAAGCCAAATTAATGAAATCAGGCTTAAGCCTAGCTTTGAAAACAGCACAAAGCAACCTAGGGAGTTCCAAATTAAACGAACACAGTAGCTAAAGGCTCTATGCTCAAAGGCTTTAAACCCAGATGTCTTTACACAGATAGCTAGTCAGCTTTGTACAGGAAGAAGGCTTGCATTACTTGACCTCCAGATACAAGACAGAGTTCAGGGAATAAAAAGGTGAGTGGGATAGGCCAGATTGATTTGATTCAGTGCCTTGTATGTTAAAAGAGCAATTTTCAGTACAGTAGGTTAGAACTGATTATTCTGATATCCTAGAAAAGGCAATAATTGAAAACGCCTAGCAAGGACAAGAACCCTGGCTGCAGAATTCTGTACAAGTTATGATCAATACAGAACTCTAGTTAAAGTGTGTTAAAGAGGATATGGCAATAATCAAGTCTTGATGTGACCAATCCAAGGATCACACTCTAGCGTCATATTAAGGCAAAAAAGACCTGAATCCTAGTGACATTATTTAAGTGATAGAACAATAAATCAAAAGACACAATTGGTCAAGTTGCAGTGAAATTTTTCACTTGCTGTGCAGACAGGTTGCTAATAAAACTTCAACATTTCAAGAGAAGAATCCATTTCCCCACAGCCAGGTGCCACAATGAAGAGGGATACTAGTTTGGTTTTTGTAAGTGTTTAGCTTTCAAAATTGTTGTGACATTTGCTTGTGTGTGTCTGGGAGATGGGAAAACAGTGCTGGGACAAATGTGGCAGAATCTATTCATAAGGCAAGATGGAGCTGAATGTTAATAGCATAGCAATTACCAAATGTACTGGGTATTATGTTACCATATTGGACTTTTTTTGTATTTAGCAATCCCAAAAGATAAAAAAAACTATGACTATTTTTATTATGATTCATACTAAGTCACAGTAAGACATGTATCCACGAACATTGTTTTCTGAAAATAAGTAGAATTAATTTAAAAATAAATACTTAGAAATATTTTTAAATCACGACACACAAGTCTGATCTTGCATCAGTCTTACTCTGGATGTCATTTATTTTGATGGAGTTGCAGTACTTATGATTTACACCAGGGTAAGCTAGATAAGAATTCAGGTTTCAGGGATTTATATGTGGATAGTGTATAATTGATAACACAAGAAACTATATGTCACATTGGTGGACCTATGAAAATCAATGGTTTGTTCTGTGCAGATGTTTTCTTTGGCTTTTGATTAGTGGGGCAGATGCTCCCTGCAGAATTCAGTCTGTGTGAGCCTGTCAGAGGCTGACTGCCCCTTTAAGGCAAGCTAGACTCACACTAGCAGCATGGGTTGATGGAGATAAGGCAATGTAATGATAATGAGTAATCCCAGCTGTAAAAGGAAAAGACTATACAAACAGAGTGGAGAACTCAGCTTGGAGATGGGCATGACTACAAAGAAGACAGGACTGTTCTGTATGTAGGAAAACCAACAAGGAGCAGATTCCTGTGGGAGAGGCCCTGAGGTAGAGTCAGTAAAAGTATTTCAGTGGAGCCTGAGAGGGGTGGAAGACTTATTAGTTAAGCAGACAATGGAGAAGCCAGAGACCTGAGAACCAGAGAGAGGCTGTGTTGAGCACAGGCTGCAAGGAAGCAGCACAAAGGGATTCATAGGTAGGAAGTGACCCAGGAAAACAGGTCTTCTTGGAGGAAGAAGACCTAGCTGCTTAATACAGGGTCCCTGGGCTGGAACCCAGAATAGAGGGTGGGCCTGGATTCCCCTACCAGCTTCTGAGGAAGGAGCATGCAAGCCCAACTGCAGGAGTAGATTAGGTTTCCTGTGAGGAAGGCCCTGAGGGAAGGCCAGTGAAAACACTTCAGTGGACCCTCAGAGGGGTAGAAGAATCATTATTTGGCTGTTTAGCTTGGACTTTCAGTTGGATGTTTCCTTATCCTGGAAGGGGACTGATTTTTGTGACTTGGCCGGAGGGCTAAGCCACAGAAGACCTGGTGAGAGGCAGATGGTCTGCAAGAGGTGCTAGAGACCAGGGCCCCTTGCAGCATCGCACTCTGAACGCAAGGGGGTACTATGGCTGGCTAGTATATGACCTTACAGGGTCAGATAAAGCAATGTCTGCAGAACAAGGCAACAAAGCTTCCCTTCCATGCCTAAAAACCTCTGCTTTGTCTGAATATGTTAGAAAGCTTCACTCATCTCATTGCTAGGCACCTCAAATATCTGCTTTGTGATCACAGGAGGTCTGATACTACGAGGTGCATAAGAATTGGGTAGTATCCTTTTAATTAGCTTCTTAGCCCTCTTGTGGCCCTCAATGTCTTTTATCTCCATGACTAGATAGGTTTGGGCTTGGCTGATCTTGAAGAAATGCTTACCATCTGTTAATGAGGAAATGTATTCTCTGTTTCAAATAAAGAAATCTGATTCACATGCAATATTGGGTTAATGGTAACCTAGAAATCAGCACAGATATGTGCAGCCCCTTTGTTTAATCACTGCCCTGTAGAGGTATCCCATTAACTCCAACTAACCTTGTCTATAAAGCCAGAGTTCTGGGACTGCTGATTTTCTTCCTCTGTATTTGGTATATCACAAAAGGTATTGGATGAGCTTTATGACATTTTGGAATTGCATTGTGAAATTTTGGAATTGCTCTTCAAGCACATTTTTATTATTTAAGATTTCAATACCATCGTGAAAGACATCAAAATTCTACCAATTTTTGTTTTGGAGTTCATATTTTAAAAAACCAAAACAACTTGCAGGCATTTTATTCTTTGCCAATACAGCTTCATTTCTCTATCATCATTGTCTATCAAGTACTGCATGACCTGCTTACTTCACAAGAAAGAAGTTTAACATATGCAGTTTACAGTTGTTGCCTTCCCTATGATAATGCCCAGACGAATGAGGATTTCCTCTATATGTATCATTTTACTACCACTGAGGTTTTCGGCAATTTCATCTCTAATTAACCTCTGATAATAGTGCTATGAAGTTAGAGAAACTGCACAAACAAGCTCCATTTTAAACCTTACTCCTTCCACTTGTAAAGAAATCCAGACAATAGATCAGGGGTGGGCAAACTATGGCCCGCGGGCCGGATCCGGCCCTTCAGGGCTTTGGATCCGGCCTGCGGTATTGCCCCCCGTGGCGCTGTGGGCCTGGTGATGCTCTCAGAAGTGGCCCCCGGGCGCGGGGGCAGAGGGCTCCCCGTGTGTTGCCCTTGCCTCCAGGCACCGCCCCCCGTAGCTCCCATTGGCTGGGAATGGGGAACCGCGGCCAACGGGAGCATCGGGGAAGGTACCTGGAGGCGCGGCAAGTGTAACGCACGCAGAGCCCTCCGCTCCCCCTCCCCCAGGGGCCGCAGTGCTTCCTGGAGCAACGCAGGGCCGGGGACAGGGCAAGCATGCAGGGCACCTGCCCTGGCCCCGGTGCACGCTGCTGCCACCCTGTAGCCGCTTTAGGTAAGCGGCGCCAGGCCGGAGCTCGAACCCCTCCTGCACCCTGCCCCCCAATTCCCTGCCCTAAGCCCCCTGCCTGCACCTTGCACCCCTCCTGCACCCCAACTCCCTGCCCTGAGCCCCCTCATACACCCCACACCCCTCCTGCACCCCAACCCCCTGCCCTGAGCCCCATGCTGCACCCTGCCCCCCAACCCCTGCCCTGAGCCCCCCCCCGCAGTCTGCACCCCTACCCTAAGCCCTCTTCTGCACTCCGCACCCCTCCTGCACCCCAACCCCCTTCCCTGAGCCCCCTCATACACCCCACACCCTTCCTCTGCCCCAATCCCTTGCCCTGAGCCCCTTCCTGCACACCGCACCCCCTCCCACACCCTGCACTCACTCCAGAACCCCAACCCCCTGCTCCGGCCCTGCATACAATTTCTCCACCCAGATGTGGCCCTAGGCCCAAAAAGTTTGCCCACCCCTGCAATAGATTGTATTCTAAATCAAACAGCTGTAGTGAACTCTCACTGGACTCCATGTCACCTGCAAGCTGATGAATCAGAAATCCTCTGGTATGGCCCTTGTAAAATGGTGGTGGTTGTGCTTTGTGCTGATTTGTATGTTTTCTGGGTGCTCCATCCCCTAATTTCTTGCAGTTTCTAGGAGGTTTGTCCTTAAACCAACAATCATTTGCGTTGTGATGCTATCCCACAATGAAAGCGCAGTCTCTGAGTATTCTTCATGTTGTGTTTTCTGCTTGATGCCCAGGTATTTTGTTGTTGTTGCACAGATTACATAATGTTGTTGTATTTCCCTGGCACCTGTAGTAGCCGTCTCCATTAATACAGCAATTTCTAGTGCATGTTTTCAGATCAATAGCTCAATAAGCCACTTAGCTCTATGTGTATGTTGGGGCGGGGGAAGACAGTTCTTAAACCCCAGGGTGGACAACATCACACCAGGGCCATGAATATGAACTTAGACTAATGTTTACATATCACTTAAGAGCCTAAACCCACTCTGTGATTATGCATGGGTTCAGGGTTGATGCGTTCAGGGTTCACCTTCCCTCACCCAAATTTTGCAATCATTGTTGAGTTCAAGTGAATTCAGAATTGCAAAGTGAAAGTGAGTAAAAGCCAGCACACCCATGCAGGGCTGTGCAAACCTAGCCCTAAGTGGGTGGGTTTGAGTGGACAGTGGGTAAATAATCTCAGCAGGTAGATATGCTCCTTCATTACTCATTTGAATTCCAAGGCATCTCTGTACTGTAGGTTTCATTTCATTGTATTTTCGTCATTTGATTCCATCTATCTGGGGAATTTTCCTTAGAATTCACAACAGCCCCAGAGGGTTCTATTGTTGAAAGTTCACATCAATGAAACACTTACTCTAGGTAACATAAAGATTTTTTCACTCATTCAGCATGTAACATTGTAGGAGGTAAGTGTGATAAAGACTCTCCCAATAGTATAATAGGAACAGGATGGGTATCATTTTAAAATTGATGTGGCAATTTTACAATTAAAAATTCACATCTTTGGTGAAACTTCTTTTCCACAGGCCTAGTTTTTAACACTAGCAAGAAGGAATCTGCATGTGGTGGTTGGGGGTGAGGAGAAAGAATCGTATAACTCAGTTTGTTTTTAAATGTGTTGTTGGGCTTTCTAGCTTTCAGAGTTTTGGAACAATCTCTTTATTAAGTCATGATCTTGGGCTGCCTCAGCTCCCTATCTTGGCCACACAGACTGACTCTCTCCCATCTCATAGCATCCTTTGGCAATCACAGCAATTGCTTATATGGAAAAGTAATGGCTAAAATATACTAAATATTTTCTGAATGTCTTTAAATGAGATTTAGAAGCTGGAAAGAAGGACAGCCAACACCATGATGAGACCAGTCTGCTTCATGGACTGTTAGTAATCAAAGGACCACAGTTTGAGAACAACTGCCCTACATCACTCTTCCAGTGTCATTGCATTTGTCTTAGATGTCCTCCCCTGAAAATTACTGTATAGTACTGTGAAGCTGAGGGTGGTCCTCTGGAAATTTTGTTGCTATAGATGGGAATGATTCGATAAAATAAAAATACTCCCTGCCTTACCCCCCTCCCCCCCCCCCCCCCACCCGCCCCTTCACCATTCAGTGTGTCATCTGTGTAAATACCAAGAAAAAGTGATCCTTCCTTTGTTATTTCTGCTGGAAACACTAGGAGACTATGCTTTCTCATTATAATTCAGTATAAATACCATAAAAGAGAACTTTGTTATTGTATTTGTTAAGCATATTTGTCATCCTCTGTGCCAGTCTATCCAAATAGGAATAGTTACAGTTATTTGTATTAAACAAATATCTAAAAACTCTGTATTTGTTGCTATTCTGACTTACTTAATATTCTGTGCATAGCATTAATGACAATTAATATTCTTTCTGGAACTGTTAATTAAAGGTGTGATGGGAGATCAGATAGCAGCTGCTGAATAGTAAAAGGAAGTTAGTTAAAATTATGCTATTCTCAAAAGAAAAGAAAATCTCCATGGTGATTTAACCCTTCAGCCTTTGGTATAAAGTATCAGAAAAATACCAGTAGTTAATCTTTTCTTCTGTAATTCGGACAAAATATTTAAGAAAGTTAGCTTAATGAGTCCTTTTTATTAGCACAACATTGCCTGATTAGATCCAGAGTTTGGAAGGCTAAGAGCAGATGTGTCCTTTTCAGGGCTGCTGCCTGAAGTATGTTGCACCAATATTTAAATTAGGGTAAATATTTGTAACTGTATTATGCGGGGTGAGGAAAGTTCTCTCAACTATAGCACTCCTTGCAGTATTTCAGCATTGCAACTCCAAGAAGCAGTTAAGTGAAAAGTTAAGTGAAAAGTTAGAGTATTACTTAGTCACTATGCTCCTCCCCCCTCCCCCAAAAGGGACTTAGGCATTGCAATACCGAGTGTCACAGTACCTAACTTTTAGGTGCTTAGAAAATCAAAGGAACAACACTGTGATTCACAAAGCCTGGATTAGGTTCCTAGCCTTCTATGCAATGAATAGGGAGAGATAGATGCCTTACAATACTATCCACAAAGCCAACACGCTGGGCAGGGAGTTGCCTAAGCTAGCCAATAGGAGATGCCAATAACAGAAGTATGTGCTAGGCCCTGCCCCTCCCTCAGAGATAGGCACCACCCTGTATACAGTAACTCCCCACTTAATGTCCTCTCACTTAACGTTGTTTTGATGTTACATCCTTGCTCCATTACAGAACATGCTTGTTTAAAGTTGTGCAATGCTCCCCTATAATGTCGTTTGTCCGCCTGCTTTATCCACAGCTGGCAGCTCCGCTATCAGCACCCCTATGCCCCCTCAGCACCTTCCGACCCCTGGTGGACCCCACGGATCAGCGCCTTCCCCCTGTTCTCCCCGCCTCCTGCCCACAGCAATCAGCTGTCTTGCAGTGTTCAGGAGGCTGGGGGGAGGAGCAAGGACGCGGCGCGCAGCCTCCCCCCTCCCTCACCTGCCTCCTGCCCACCGCAAGACATCTGATTGCCACGGGCAGGAGGCTGGAAGAGCAGGGGGAAGGTGCTGATCTGTAGGGTCCGCCGGTGGTCAGGAGGTGCTGGGAGGGGGACGTAGGGGAGCTGATAGGGGGGCTGCCAGCCTGTTCAATACGTGTATTAAATTGCTTGTTTAAAATGTATATAATGCCTTTTGTCTGGCAAAAAAAAATCCCTGAAACCTAACCCCCCTTATTTACATTAATTCTTATGGGAAATTGGATTCGCATAACATCGTTTCGCTTAAAGTCACATTTTTCAGGAACATAACTACAACATTAAGTGAGGAGTTACTGTACCAGACTTAAATGCCTATCTCTGCTTGTGATTCATGAACTAGGGGTGAATAGGTATTCAGCCACCTAAATTGCATGTTTGGCCTGATCTGGTATGTATGCATGGAGGTTGCCTAGTGGATTGGGACCTCAGGTGACTTCAAACAAGACATCCAGGGAAGGGGGCCTGTGACGGGGCAGCTCCGCCCCACACTAGCCCCGGAAGTGACAGACAGGTAGCTCTGTCAGCGGAAGTCCCGCCCCGCCCGTACTGGGCATGCTCCAAATGCTCCGTGAGTATAAAAGGAGGGAACTCAGCTCTGTCTGGGCTGGCAGCTGAAGGAGAAAGTCCTAACTAGGCAGCTCCTGCAGAGGACCAGCCGACGCTCCCAGAGCCGCTCGGAGCAGAGGCTTCTTCCGACCGGCACGAACCCCTACCGGGGAAGGAACCAGAGGAGGCAACGGCCCCGGAGACCCGCAGAGGACCCTGGGATTCGTGGGCGACCCCGACTCCCAAACCGGGAGGGACCGGACCGGGGGGGGGTGACAGACTGGTACCTTGCCCCCGGTAAACCTCAGCGTGTTTCGGCAGGACCACCCCCACTGAGCCAGCAGTAAGGTCCTGCTGCCCTGTAACCAAGGGCTTGTTCTATGGACTTTGGCCACTAGGCCGTGTTGCCCTGTAGCCAAGGGCTAATTCCCTGGACACTGGGCATTAGGCCGTGCTGCCCTGTGACGAGGGGCGTATACCGTCACAGGCTCATTCTATGGACTCTGGCCACTAGGCCGTGTTGCCCTGTAGCCAAGGGCGGTTATATGGACTCTGGCCACAAGGCCATGCTACCGTGAGACAAGGGTTTATCCTATGGATGCTGGCCACTAGGCCGTGCTGCCCTGCAACCAGGGGCGGTTATATGGACTTTGGCCACTAGGCTGTGCTGCCCTGCAACCAGGGGCGGTTATATGGACTCTGGCCACTAGGCCGTGCTGCCCTGTAACGAGGGGCGTAAACCCTCACAGGGCCTCTTTTATAACCTTTTGCCCAGTGGATCAGGTAGTCACCAAAGATATGGGAGACCCCAGATTCAAGTCTTCCCCCCCACCCCCCATGAGGGGAAGAAAGGTTTTGCCAGCTCTCAAGTCAGTGAACAAGGATATAGTCCTTCTAACACTTTCTCTGGCCCAGTTAATACTTAATTATTTAATTGAGGTGGAACAACTTCAATAAGCGAGATTGGGTGAGTCCCCTATCAGCCTATCCCATAGCCTAGTGTTCAGGGCACTCACCTGAAAGGTGGCAGATGCACATTCAGATCCCTTTTGTCCCTTGGGAGCGGGGAGGGTGGAACTTGAACCAAGGCCTCTCACAAATCAGGTGAGTGCCTACCCCACTAGGCTAAAGAAAGCTATAAGAGAGGGCCTCTTACCTCTTGGATGTTCTGTGTGAACTTGCTTGAGGGGCCTGATCTGGAAGGTGGCCTCTGAGCATGTGTACTGGATTGGGGCTGTGATGGGTTCAGTCACAGATACCCCCTTGGGACTGTCACCTGATGTGCTGAGACTACCTCTGAGCCCGTTTTCTCTGCCAGTTTGGGCCTCCAGAACCCTGCCATGTTGAGCCAGACACACAAACCTGCTGCAACACAGACCCAGGGTCTGAACCATGCCCTTAAAGCTGTAGACTTAACTGAAAACTGCTTAAGAAGTCTCCTGTGTCCAGCACCCAGACACCCAGCTCCCAATGGGATCCAAAAGGCAAATAAATCCATTTTACTCTATATAAAGCTTATACAGGGTAAACTCATAAATTGTCCGCCCTCTATAACATTGATAGAGAGATATGTGCAGCTGTTTGCTCCCCCAGGTATTAATCACTTACTCTGGATTTAATAATAAACAAAAGTTATTTTATTAAGTATAAAAGTAGGATTTAAGTTGTTTCAAGTAATAACAGACAGAACAAAGTAAGTCACCAAGTAAAATAAAGCAAAAACATGCAAGTCTAAGCCTAATACATTAAGAAATTGAATACAGGTAAATCTCAACCTCAGAGATGTTCCAATAAGCTTCTTTCACAGACTAGACTCTTTCCTAGTGTGGGCCCAATCCTTTCCCCGGTACAGTTCTTGTTAGTTCCAGCTCAGGTGGTAACGAAGGGGATTTTTCATGAGTGCAGCCCCCTTTGTTCTGTTCCACCCCCTTTTATAGCTTTGGCACAAGGCGGGAATCCTTTGTCTCTCTCTGGGTTCCCCTCCTCCCCCCGCCTTTCTTCTAAATGGAAGATCCAGGTTAAAGATGGATTCCAGTTCAGGTGACATGATCACATGTCCTGTGAGACTTCATTACCCACTCGCTGGCACATATGAATACAGGAAGTCTTACAAGTAAACAGAGCCATTTACAACCAATTGTCCTGGTTAATGGGAACCATCAAGATTCCAAACCACCATTAATGGCCCACACTTTGCATAATTACAATAGGACCTCAGAGTTATATTTCATATTTCTAGTTTCAGATACAAGAATTATACATTCATAGAAATAGGATGACCACACTCAGTAGATTATAAACTTTGTTATGATACCTTTTAAGAGACCTTTTGCATAAAGCATATTCCAGTTACATCATATCCACACTTATAAACATATTTTTATAAAAAATATGGTGTGCAATGTCACAGGGGCCCAAACCTGATTTAGGTGGTCAAACACCTGTCTTCCCTGGTTTATAAATTGCTCTGGGGCTTAGGCAGCAGATAGGCATCTAAACACCTAGAGGAAGGTTGCAGTATGCATGTACAGAGGCAGAAACATAGGTGCCTAAAGAACTTTCACTACAAAAATTTAGGCACTGATGAGTTTAGGCACCTATCGGGTTAGGTGGCAGCTGAGCAAGAGGGTTGTGGATTGCAGTGTGTCTGAAATGGAACATAGACACCTAAGCATCTTCATGGATTGCACCCTGAGAGAACATCAGTGGTAATGGAAATTAACATGTATTAATGCTAATATAGCTTAAATTTATTATATCTATGAAAGTAGCTTAAAGAAGTCGGTTCTTCACTGCAGATACAAGATTAAAATTGTATAATATATAAAAATTACTCAAAAGAGAAATTCTAATATGTTCACTTTCCTTTTGAGCGTATATGTATGCTCTTATATCGCTAAAGATATTGTACAGTGGTAAGTTATAACTAAGGATTGGTGAACTGTGTGTTTGTACAGAACCTGGCACAAGGGAGTCTTGATCCAAGACTGCACTCCTAGGTGGTACCATACTCATAATAACAATAATTAATAATAATTTAATAATTACAAATATTAATAATAAGGTTTAGATAATATAAGGATCAGAATGAATCATTGTCCAATTCCTGAGTGAACACAGAAAATGATATTTTTGAAGTTCAAACTAGTTTAATTAATACTTATGTTTTCTCATTTTTATGCTTCTCTACACTTTTTCAGTCATGACTAGAAAAGAAAGTTTCAAAATACTGTGGTGCTGTTATTACTATGTGGTATTTCAGTCAAATAAGAAACAAAGTGTCAGAAATTCTTTTTTTTAAAATGCTCTTTAAAAAAAAAAAATCCAGCCAGATGTCTAGACCAATGATCCTTTGGTAGGGATCTAAACTGAGTCTCCAAACTTGATGACAAGTTCCCATCACTTCCCTTCACTAGACACTTCTGGGGAGACTTTTTTTTTTTTAAGGTCACTTTCTTTAGACATGTGCTGGTCTCACTATTGCCAGCTTCTGACTCAACTGCGACTTTTGCTTATTTCTCAGAGCGAAGGCTTCCCCCCCCACCCGCAGTAACTTAGGCTTCTGAATTAGTTCATCATGAAATGTTGAACAAATGTTAACATTCACTTTGAGCAAAAGAACATCTTTGTTTTTTGTCTATGCTCATTCGACTTTTCTTTTCACTCCAAACACAGTTCGTCACTGGATGCCTTTTTTTTTTTTTTTTTCGTTTAAATACAGAGCGAATTCTTTGGTATATCAATAAGTCTTAAACAAGTGTCTTGTAGTTACGGAGAAACAACTAAAAAAACAAAAACACATAACTGGGGCATAGCCAGCATCACAAAAAAAGTTCCTGGAACACCAGATGATCATTTGAAAAACTAGGAGTGTCCTAATAAAATAGTAATGCATAAGTAGCATTTGAAATTGTGGGTCTATTTTTTGTTTATTTTAATAGTGCCTTTTATTCTGAGGGCTGCTGAAGCACTTCACAAACTATATCAACATAGTATCATTGAGACACAGCCACTTTTTGAGGTAGGTGGTTTATTAAGCGTTCACTGCCACCACGTCACTTTAAAGGCATGAGTTCCAGCTTCAGAGCCAATCTGTTTGAATGACAGAGTTCATCACAAAATCCATAGCATATGCTCTTTTTGAAACTTTGTCCTGTGCATACGGGGGGGTTGACTTAGAGGTTCATGTGAAGTCACTTCTCTACATAAGAGATTACACTAACATTTGTTCTTAGCAAGACAAAGCTGTGTGAATGTCAAAACTAGACTGGTGGCAAGGTTTCCAAGTAAAGCCAACCTTAAACTAATATAAATAGCTTCTTGGACTGATTGCAGAATGTCAATGAATTGTCAGAAGTCAAATGGTGGGCAAGCCTTTGTGCTGGATTCTGACTGGCATGTAGAAGTGTCAGGATTTCATTATCAGGTTCTGTAGCCTGTGATTATTTGAAAATTAGATTTTTAAGAGCCTGATCTTGCCTCCATTTAAGTTAATGGAAGCTTTGCTATTGAGTTCAGTGGAGCAGGCCCTAGGTAATGATGGAGATAAAAAAATCAGTTGCCACTTTTATGACTCCAAGCCATTAATGCAATTAAGTAGCCCTCCTGTAATCTCATCTAGGGAAAAAAGTTAATCTTCTTAATTCATAATTAGCAGAATGTTATTGAGACTTCTGAATGACAGTAAAGCCAGAAAGTAACTGGTAATTACCTTGAAAACATTCAGGTAGTTAGAACAATTTAGTTAAGGGGCTGATTTAACAAATTCTGTAGGAGCTAAGAATTTGTGCTTCCCATATTAGCTACTGCATGTGGCTGCCTAAGTAGCATGTTAGCTTTATGCCTTTCACCACTGAGATATTTAAGGCAGTGCATGTTATATTTCACATTTATTTCCTTGCAGGTAGTAGTTGGCTTTCTTTTCAGGTGGTTCATATTGATTTTGAAAATGGATTTCATTACTTCTCTCTCTTTCAAACATGCACATTAATCTTCTGTACAAGAAAACAAATACTGAGTTTCACCTATTTGGTGAATATTATACATATCAAGTTTTTGTTCTCTGTTCTCATTATTCATTAAGAAGAAGTAGGCTTTATGGCTGCAGAAAATTTTAATAAGAAGATATTCCCTCTTTGGCAATCACCTATGTAACTCCTGGAGTTTGCCAGCTCCTGGAATGCTGGACTGAGCCTTTAGGTGTCCCACCCTATTAAGTTCAACACTGGCTGTAACTCCCAGAGCCCTCTGACACTGTTTCACAGCTTGCTTAGTGTCGTGTGAGGGCAGAAAGGATTGGAAACTCTTGTGGAGACTAATAGGGAGGTTTCTGATGGAGGGATTTATAGAGTCAGTTTGCTGGGCCAGTGAGGAGCTGGGACTGCTCAGTCCCTCAGTGTAGGGTGACCAGATAGCAAGTGTGAAAAATCAGGATGGGGGTGTGGGGTAATAGACGCCTATTTAAGACAAAGCCCTGAATGTTGGGAATGTCCCTATATAATCAGGACATCTGGTCACCGTACCTCAGTGGGAGGACACAACCTGACTCAGAGACAAAGGGACTAGGGTTAACTTTGCTTTGGGCGCTGTTTGGATTTGGAGAAGGGAGAGTCTCTAATTTCCACTCCCCACAAAGCTGGTCTTTGAACTGTTGATCCCATGCATGGTCAGACAGTTCCAGCCCTGAGGAGACTGGTGTCTAGAGTGGCAGAGATCTGACCCAGCATCAGCTACCTAGAGCTAGCAGAGAGCGCCACAGGACTCCAGTCCAGGAAGCCAGGAGTGAATACACTGTAAGAGGGCTCATTTTATCTTCTTTAAGCTGGCCAACATTTTCAGCACTGCAGCAGCCATATCTAGACCCATCTTATGCATTTCATCTTCTTGGGAAGGTGCCAGAGAGGGAGCTGGGGCTTGTGTTCTTGTTACAAATGATGAGTGATTGAGAATTTGTTGTAATATTAATGTTTTTAGCATTTATTAGTTAACCTTAAACTTTTCTTTCACAAGAATCTGTTTCCTGTCCCCCAGTAAAGTTCCCCTTTGTTAAATTTTTGGGTGTGGCATTTCATTTGTTGGGGTTTGTGTTCATGTATGTTGTTTATGCACAGTGTCATATTCCTTGTTAAGAAGAGTAGTATTAGTGATTTTCCCAAGAGACCAGCACCCCTTTTGTCCCAGGCACAGAGAGGAGTCACCAGGGTGGAGGCACCAGGCATTGCAAAGGAGAACCCAGTACCCAACCCATATAAGGAGGGGGACAAAGCTGCTTTCATTAGCAAGCAGCAGAGAGGAGGCTTGAGCCAAGCTTTGTGAGCGGGGCTAAACCTATTATACTCTGAGGCCATGGCACACTTTAGCCTGCTTGCCACTGGTCACTGCCAGAAATAGTCTGTCTAACTCAAAGCCATGCTCTTGCCTACCCCAGAGAGGTCTGTCCATCTAATTGCCTTGGAGGAGCCATACATGTAATGGTAATGGGCTTCTTCCTCATTTACAATGAATTTTTAGAATCAGTCTATATAATGCTGTGTACAGTGGTTATCATTAAAAATCATTATTTGCCAGGCTTGTAGCTGTGAAGAGGGTCTCCTCAGTCCCAACCATGGTGACAGGACTGAGAATGTGGAGATGGAAAAAGCATTGATCTGTTATAAGATATGTCCTATGGAGGGGATGGGGAGAAGTTGTCAGCAACTGGACGCTGACACAGAGGCATACGGGGGTGCATGCTGAACATGCCAGAGACTTACTGAGAGTCAGGGGTCTGGAGCATGCAAGCCATAACTCGTGTTCTTCCATTCTCCATTGGCACCAAGGGCTACATCGAGACTACCCAGGGGCTTGAGGGGAATGCCGGTAGGCCTTTGTTTTTAATCCATTTCTCTTAAGCACTGTGTACCTTCTGGAAAAATAAATCATAGTTTGTTTTGAAGAAGCTGCCTCTGTGTTGCTGTGCACTGGCTTCTGAAGGAGAACTCTTGCGAGGATCCAAGCCCAAGGGCCTGATAAGTAGCACAGTCAGCAACCAGGTGTGTTCAGCCTGAAGACACAGTTGGAGAGTGATTGGATTGCAGAGTCCCACCCCAAAGAGAATTTAGGCATGGGTATGTCACCCAAGTGCACCTCTTTCAAGTAACTGGAAAGAGGCTTAGAAGGGGTAGCCTGTGCCAGGGACTGTGACAGCTGCTACAATTGCCAATATGGGCTGTTGTTGGGTATGAGCAACTTCATCATTAGCAAGTGACAAGGACCCCTTCTTCTGAGTGCCATCTACTCCATCCTAGCCCGTTCCTGTAGTGTCATGGTGCAGAGTGCTTCAAAGAAGAAATTCAGGAGATTCTTTTCACTAGTAGGGGGGCTTCAGGGGAGGCAGAGACCTGGCTATGTACACTGACAAGGCAGCCTCTATCACTTCTGTGTTTTATGGAGAGTGATGTACAGACAGCATAGTATTACCTCTCAGGCAGAAATGGCAGCTTGCAAAAGAGGTTGTCCTGGTTGCTGGGTTTCCTGCACCACTCTCCCTTCTTGGATTTCTCTGAACACAGCCCCTATAAGATCAGGCCTCAGGCCTTTATCTCTTCTGGGGTAGAATTCCACAACCCATCTATTCTCAGACCAGAACTTGGGTTACAGTCTCCTATGTACCAAGCATATCTAATTCTGCAAGTCCAAATGGAGGGTTTGACCTTGGAAGCTTGTGACAACACATACTTGCAATGAGACAGAATCAGCATCTTCAAAATGAAACATGGTTTATCTTTCCCAAAAGGTATCTAGAACTTGAAGAGGTGGATTTAAAATAAGAGTCCAACATGCATATTCCTTACTTAATCTTAATCTCTCTATCCATAGCTCAGACAGGTCTTGCTTATTTCCCATCTCTGAGTTGGGAGAACAAGCTGACACTTCTTGCAAACTTGTCCCTCTATCTCTGTGTCTCAGACTGTCAGCCTCTTCACTGATACATCCTGGTCAGCCTCTCTCAGCTAACCATAAAAATCTCTCTTCCTTTTTCCAGGGATACTTTTTAATCAGTCAATATCTTTTTATCTCAGGCGTAGCTTTTTGGTAAGAGTAAAACATCCTAGCCTGGATGGAGTCAGCTGGGTAACTTGTCCATACAACTGGTGGCCAGCCATTGTTAGATGAACTCCCTTGAATCTAGGTACCTAGAGGCTGACCTATCTGTGTCATTGTTTTAACCTTGCTGCTTGGCCCCTCAACAACCTGAATACTATCTCCTTTGATTTAACTCTATGTAATCAAACAGACAGTGATACACAATTGAAAAGGAAAACAGAGTCACACATAATATTCAGAAGAAATAATAGACATGTACCTAGTTTGTCACAGAGGCAACAAAACATTAGTAAGGCAGTGGCTGCAAAAGGGGAGTTCCAGCTGGCAATGGCAAGAATGGACCCCAAGTTTTGGGAGTAACAAAGAGCTGTTCAATTGAGACTACTAAATGAGTATAATGAGATAGACACCACTAGTTTGGGAGCTGTATGGTCTTATCCAGCCACGCAACTTCCCATCAATGGGATCATTTGTTAATGGTACCTTCTGGCCTGACTCTGCCAGCCATACACCCTGGCTTAACGCCCTGGCAGCAAAATCACTGCTGAAATGAAGGGGCTGTTTATTCTCTCTCCATTCACATCACTTTGTTTCATCTTCAAAGGCACCAGATCCCAAGCTTAGATTCTAGGGAGAACTTGAAGAATCTGAATTTGGAGCTGGCCTGCCCTTAATAGACCGCCAGTGCTGTCTGATAATTGTCTGAAGTTAAACACATGATGAATGTTATTCCTGTTTCCATTTTCACAATGCTCTCCTTCCTCACTATCAGCTGTGCCTGACATCAGACTGTTCTGCACTGGATCAGAAGGAAGAATAAGCAAGCTGTAAAGCTTGCTTAAGCCTGACTCTTGGACCATTTCTATTAAGTAAAGTGCATGTATAATTGAAGTGGAAGGCTATATAAGTTGGTGAGTAGGTTTGCCATCTTTCTATAGGGCAAAAAAATTAATTAAGCTCCATCTCTGTCTATGACACTTAGCCATGCCCTTTAAAGCAATCCACCCCATACCTAATATGTAACTAAGAGTTGTGTAGCCACGCAGCTGGGTTGTCCTGATTGGCCTCTCCTTAATATCTGAAATAGTTTTCCTTTTTTCCTGTCTGTCTCTTGCTTCTCTCAGTGTTATAGCCTTTTCCCACATTGTCTCCATCTCTTCTGTGGTCTTCTTCTTTCCCTCCCTTAAGTTCTGTTCCCCCTTCAGTGGCATCACTTGCTCTCCAACCCATCTTCTCTCCTCCTCTCACTCTTCTCTACTGCTTCTATTCCCAAGCTTCCATGTTGCTTTCTTGCTTCCTTCATTCTGTGCCCCCCTTCATCCTTAGCTTCCTTTCTTTCTGCCCATCCTCCATTCTTCTGTCTCTTCCGTCTTACAATGCATAATCCTTCAACCCTTATTCCACTCACAGTTTACAGTGTGTAATTGCTGATCGTTCTGCTTCCCTGTTACCCATTCCGTTTGAGTGCTTTGGAACAGTATTTTGATTCTCTCTCCTCAAATAGGAACAAGAAGAGCTCTTCTGATTGGCATTTCCTGCTCTCCTTAAGATCAGCCAAAGTAAGAAGGAAACATGGATTACAGGATCTTCAGGAATGGACTCAGTAATGCGGAAGGTGTGTGTTTGATCTGAAGATGTCATTGGGGGGTCCAGATAGACTACTGAAATCCAGTGGCATTGGCTATAACTAGTACATGCAAACAGTCTCACAATAAATATGAATTGAAGATCTCTTGTAACAAAGAAGATACTGAACAAAAACACAGGTGGTTGTGTGTGTGCTCTGAAATAAAAAGAAAACAATTAGGGCAGACAATGTAATAACAGTATTTCAGGATTTGTACAGTGGCAGATTTAGAGTTAGTGGGGCCCTGTGCACAGCTTCATTTTTGGGGCTTCCCCCTTCGGGATCCAGCCAAGGAAAAGAACATTCTCTCTTATATCCCCCTCCCCCACCCCTGTTTTTCATTCTTTTTTTCTTCCTCCTCCTCCTATATTATAAGTAATAGGAAGTAAATGAAAATAAAATGAGGTACCTTGATTGGGGCAGGGGTTGGGGTGCAGGAGGGGGTGTGGGGGGCAGGCTGTGGGAGGAAGTTTGGGTGCGGGGTGCAGGCTCTGGGCTAGGGCAGGGGGTTAGGGTGTGGAAGGGGGGCAGCGTGGCTCCCAAAGCAACTGGCACATACAGCCTTTCGGCAGCGGCTCCCAGGCAGGGGGTCAGGGGGTCTCCGTGTGCCGTTGCACACAGGCACCGCCCCTGCAGCTCCCATTGGCTGCATTTCCTGGCCAATGGGAGCTGTGGAGTCGATGCTTAGGGTGAGGGCAGCATGCGGAACTCCCCCCTCCCCGTCAGGAGCCGCAGGGACATGCCGGCCGCTTTCAGGAGCGAAGAGGCGCAGAGGGAGGGAGGCAGAGTGGACAAGGAGCTGCCTTAGAACTGCTACTGGCACATCTCTGCGTGCCCCTTGGGGGGCAGCAGGTCTCTGTGCACTGCCCGGGAGCAGTGTGCAGAGCTGCCTCCCCCCGCCCCCCTCCCACCAGGGGTGCACAGAGACGTGCCAGCAGCTGGATGCTCCTGGGAGTGGTGTGAGGCCACTGGGCATGGTATGCAGGTAGCCTGCCTGCCTGAGTCCTGCTGCGCCGCCAGCCGGGACTCAGAGGCAGGTTGTCAGATATTTGTCCTGCATTTTGTGGGGGCCCAATCACTGGGGGCCCCGTATCACTGCACACTTTGTTTCATGGTAAATCTGCTCCTGAATTTGTACATATCAGCTAATTGTGCCTGAAGAAGAAAATATATTTGGCTGATACAAGCATTCTTCATGTGTACACATGTGCTCGTGCTTTCTCTCTCTCTCTCTCTCTCTAATATAGCAAGTGTGTTGGGGTGTGTGTGTGTGGTTTTTTTTGTAACCCCATAGTTTGGACTTTATAGACATCTGGTACTTTACTTTGTGTTTTAGTTGACATATACTATATGCCAAAGTATACTAAATTGAAGACTGCTTATGTAATGGGACTGCTTTAATTTTTATATTAACAGGATATTTTAGCATTTAAAATCCCACTTGAGGTCCTTTTTTATTTTAGAAGGATACACATTGTACAACCTCTCCTTTCTGTAACTTTCATTTTCTAGATGATGTGGGAGTAAGTTTGTTTCCTGTGCATCGTTGACAACAGAAACTCCATTGGTAAATTTCAGTGTAATTGTTATAAATGTACTGTAGTGGAGATTTCATGTTTGTGTCCTGTGTACTGCAGGCATGGATTTTATGGATGCTGGATATCCCTCTCAGTATCTGAAATCATTGGGAGTTGTGGTTTCTTAGCAGTGCTAAAATTCAACTTTTCATCCTTTACATGTTAAAAGTCGTCTTCCTTTTCTGCTGCGTATCAGTTCCAAATGGCAGCTAGAGAGTGTGTAATAGAAATAGAGAGAGCGCACATGCTTTCCCACTCATAGAAGCCTATCTTTATTTTGGTTTTGTTAATTTAAAATAGAAGTTAAAACTGAAATCATGTTTCACTCTTTGTGTATGATGCTCTTTATTTTGACAGCAGTTTCTTAATCTGAAAACACCATCTCCCCTCCGCTGGGGGGTAGCAGATTTCTGGATTCTCACAGATTGGCCTCCCAGAGGAGGAAAAATCAGTAATGCAGAGTCCAGGTACATTCCATGTGTATTTTCTATTATTTACACACACATTAGTCCTGGAACAGAGGTGGTCAAATAGCATGCTGGGCAATCCCTTCATGTGGGAGTCTCAGTGCAGCACTAATCCCAGGAACAATTTTGCTTCACAAATTGACTCAAAGTAGAGATCAAGGTAGAGAGTATATTCTGCTGCTGCTCAGATGGTTCCCTCTCCAGAAACTCTCTACACAGGAGCTTACATAACACACAAACTTAATACTACAGCACGTCCTCCCAATACTATTTGCTCGCATGCTTTTAAAAAAATGAATAAACAAACACCTTTGAAAACTGTGTAAGTGTGCAATCTAGTGATGCCTGCCATAATAATGATGCTGCCTTGAAGCCCAGATCCTTAACTCTGATAAACTTGGAATCAGTTTCTTCACTGAAATCCATGACTAGGACCCTGCACTAGTGGATCCTAATGCATTATCAGGGCCTTGGTATGCAAATAATTTTTTAAAAATCTTAAACTACTGTAGGTGGGGTCAACTTATTTAAAAGGTGCATATTAGCAAATTTGGCCTATGAACTCAGTGCAAGCTTGTGTGTGGCTATAGAAGACATGTCTGTGCTTTAAACTCAAAAGATGCCAGCAATTTGACATTTTCAGTCCATGTACTTTAGTGGTTTGCCCTGAATCAGGTCATTTCTAGAGGTTTTAGGCAGTTGCCAAATTGATTTATTATTTGGGTGTTGACATAATGAAGACTGGAGCATATGACTGCAGCTTTCTAAAGTTCAATGCTTTGTGGTATAATACTGTAGCAGGGTGAATTTAGTTACTAATTTATTTTACTAAAGATAAGCAGAATTGTTGATAGTGCAAGTTATTTTCTTTCATAAACAGTAAGATATTTCTAAATGTACAAGATAAATGTACAGCAGAGCAGTGGCAATATAGTATAGGGATTATGAAAAGTACAATATAAATAACTGCACTATAAAAGAAACATCAGTGATTTGTTTTAATTAGTTCATCCCACTTATTCTGTTCTATCCTTCCACGCATAGTACATTTGTTAACCTAACTTTCAATAAAATAAGTCCATAAGACTCCATGTAATCTAAGATGGCTGCATGAGCAGGCATGCGGACAGCTACAGTCACTGAAGAGTTGAAGAGGCATTTACATTCTCTATTTATGATGGCACCAACGGTAGGTGCTGACTCCCTGGGTGCTCTGGGGCTCAAGCACCCACTGAAAAAAATTGGGTGTGGTCAGAACCTGCAGGGCTGGATCAAACTTTTGTGGGCCCCAGTGCCCAGACCGTGGCCCTGCTCCTGCTCAGCCTCTCCCCCCCCACCCACTCCCCAAGGCCCTGCCCATGCTCCACCCTGGGGCCCCACCCCCACTTGGCCTCTTCCCCACGAGCCCTCATCTATCGGTCACACAGGGATGATGGGGGAGGAAAAAACAAAAGTCAGCGCCTGTGCATAATGTTAGGTGAGATCTGTCTCTATATATATTTTTGCATTTATATGAATGGTATGTGATATTTTTGATCTGTTCTTGGAATATAGTGTTTATAGTTTAATGGTCTGTGCACAGTGTTCAGCAATAAAGCATGATTTGGGGTAGAGGTAGAGTTCAAGGTGTTATGAAATCCTACCTGAGCACTTCTATACTTCAGACTTTGGTTGCTTTAAATATTGCCCACATTGAGCCATGTATGAATTATAAGCTACACAAGCAGTCTGCTCCCCACTCTGCCACCCCAGAATTTTGTCCACTTACACCCACATCTTAGCAGCCTTTGTGGCCTCTTACTCTGTTCCCCCTGCCCCCATTTGGACACTAAGTTTTCCTCCATGTAGCTCCCTGTCTCCAATTCTACTCCCAGGCCTACCTCGTCTCTAGGTGCATGAAGGTTTTTCTCTGATACAAGTTTTAGGATGCCTACTACTTACACTGCTCTGATCCAAGGGCTATAATACCAACATATGCCAGATGCAGCTATTAAAATAAATACATAGGACTATGTGGGGCTTAATGTGTCCATGAAAACAGCATGTAATAACTAAGCTACAGATCATCCCTTATGGTAGAAAAACCCTAGTACAGGACTAGATATTCTTCAATGTTTTCCTCGTGGGTTTACCTTCCCATTAAATTAATGGGCATTCAGTCCCCCAAGCCTGAGAAATCCCCAGTATGCATTTTAGAGAACTGACTAGAAATCCAGTATCTCTTGGCACTCCTTCCTGGTTCTGGCTCTCTAAACTTCAGTTCAGATGACCTGAACTCAGAATGATTGAATTGTTTGGGATTTTTTGACTAGCACCCTGTATTTTGGCACTGTAATTTGTCTGTTGCAGTTTAACTTTCATACCAAAAGGATAGCACGATTTTTGTGCCAGGTTTGGCAAAGGATTAATAGTCACTAAGCATCATTTATTTATTCATTACAAAATGGGTAGAGTTGTTTGCGGTAATCAGTAATCACTGATATTTAAGATGACAAAGTGTTGTATTGCACAATACGTACGGCCATCGGAGCATATCACAGTATTAGTCTCATAGCCAAGACTCTCTTCCAGTGTCAAATAACTTTCTAGTTTACCATCTTGTGAAGATAGTGAATCAAAGAATGATGTTGCCATGTCAAGAAATCGGCAGCATCTTTTGCTACTGTATGCACCTAAAGGGTGCACATCTTTACTGGGCATGAAGGGCCCTCTGGCCATAGGAATGGAGAGGTTCTGCTGCATGTAAGATCAAATGTGGGGAGGCCACTTATCAGGATGCCCAAACCCTGTGTAACACAGAACCTAGGAGTCTGTGATCAAAGGCAGGAGTAGGCTTGGAGATAAGGAGCATCTGCCACTACATAGGTTCTCTGGCACTTCCCTCTACAGGAGTGTGTGGGGCTTCGATTGTGGGAATTACTTCTCGTATTGGGCTGTGGTAGTCTCCATGAAATGCTGCTCTGTATCTTGTCAGGGAGAGGGGGAAATCTTTGTCCCATTGGTTTTCCCCTGTTCCCAGTGTATATACTCAAACTGGGTGCTGGGGCATGGATTTACCCTTTAAAGCATTAAAGCACAACACCAAGAATACTCATAGATCATTGGGAACACTGTGACATGTGAAAGTTAGAGTATACTGGATAACAAAAGAGCTCATATTAACTTAGCTGCTAACACAGGATCTTATTGAACACCATTTGGATGAGATTTACAATTTGTAATGTACTATGGAAGATATGAAGCCTGTAATGTAAAGGGTGCTAAATGTGAAACATCAATCAAAAACATTTTTTGCAAAATACAAACACATTTTTGTGAACGTATTTTATGGTGGCTTGGCATAATTTATTCTCCAATTTATTTTTTCTCAACTGTCAGCTTTGGATTACAATATTACTTTAAATACGGTAATTTAGAACTGCAAGTGCTGTATTTATTTTCTGATAGACTTTCTATCTATTTCTTTTCTTTCTATTTGTTTACTCCTCCTTTATAAGCCTTATGGATTCAGAAAACATTTGCTGCTACTACAGTACTTTAACATATTTCCAAGAATGACACATAGGTAATATGTTGTGCCACTTTACAGTTTGCTTCAGGTTTGGAGTAGGGGAGGCAAAACAAAAAGCAAAATCTAAAATCTGAAATTTCAGTTCAAATGACATTTTTAACAACTCAGCACAGACTTTTTCTGAAGTAGTAGTGGTTCGGTATATCTGATCTATGCTGGCATGTTATAATAATTCCATCAAATTGATGATTTTTCAAAAAACAAACCTTAAAAATGTCTGTAGAAATATTTATTTTCAGAATAGATTTTTGATTTTTTTTAATAATCATGAAGGATGGGGTTTTTAAAATCTGAAATAAATCCATGGAGCTACTGCATTATTTTGGAGATGAGATGAGAAGAAATGATTGGAGTTTTACAGAATTTTGTTCACAATACATGCCACTAGTGATAAACTAATGTACTTGTTAATTTTCTTAATATACTTTAACTTTCCACTGGGTCTTGTATGCTTTGATTTTCTTCCTCTGACTCTTTTTTTCATTGAAAACTGAGATACAGTAATTGCTTGTGTTACACATTTTGCTACAGCAGAAGGAAGGGAAGCATTATATTTGATAACAGTGACTTAATTAAATGTCTATTTGGAATTTCAGGAAGAAAGCCAAAATGACTAAACCTGATGTTTCTGCAGTGCTGATGATATCTATGCAATTCTGTGTGCAGCTATAAAGCTTTTATTTTACTTCGTGAGAGAGGAAAAAAATATGGGGGAAAATATGTTAGTGTCACTATCACATAATCTCTCTTTCCTGAACAGTAATACTCCTCAAAAATAAACCCCATTGTTTTATGTCAGAGAGTAACAGGTGAGTGGAATTATGAATTGTTAGCATGTGCTTGAATGTAGAATACTGTTTAAATTATAGAATTTTAGGTGACCCTCTAACCTATATCATCTCACCCAGAAATACATTAAATAACTTATTTTTTGTCCATCCAGTTATTAATTATCCTTTACAGCATGGCAGGATTAGAAAGCCTGGGTAGAAAGGAAAATGATCACTTCTTTGTTTTAAATAATAAAAAGAGCATTTTTAATGGTTTCCTGTTTAAAAAATATATATATTGTGCTTTTAGTCACAAGTGGTACTGTATTATCTACTATGTCTGCTGTCATTTTCATCTGTTCAGACCGTTCGTTGTTTTACACAGTTCAAACAGCCCTGAAAGTAATTAACCTTTCTTACAGCTATCTCAAGATATTTCCAAGTTGCATTTTTCCCCTTGCATAACACATGTAAGTAATACCAACAGCTCTGCCTTTTGGATTATGATGTGTTACACAAAGCTCAAAGTTCACCACTGCATGACAAAAGCAACAAGACGCTGTCTGTATGCAGTGTGTGTGTGTGTGTGTCTCTGTGTGTGTGCATACGCAGATAGAAGTGGTTGTCTCTCTGTGTGCAGAAGTGGCTGTGTCTCTGTGTTAAAAATAGGAAGTTCTAGCAAATATTACCATTAGCATTTCTGATTAGGGCATAATTCCTGTACCTCACATTGTTAATAGAATTATTGTCCTTTTAAACCTATTACATTAACTATACAGCTTATTGGTGGGGTGCGTGCGTGCAAACACGTACACTGCTAGGTCACACCCTGGAGCTGCCTCCTAACCAGCAACAGGGACTGTGAGTGGGGAACTCTGCTGATAGCAGGGAACCCATCTCAGACAGCAGTGACTCAGCAGTGGGATTAGGAGCATGCCTTCAGATCTTCCACGGTGAGTTGTTTTTGTATTGTAATCTTGTCCATCTGCCATTCTCCCATGGCTTTCACTGCACCTCTCTTCTGCATGGGCGTAACATCTGTCCCCCTTTATCTCCCCTTCCCAATTACTCTCCACCTTCTACAGTTCTCACCAGCTCTCTCACCTGCTCCTCTTACCCTCTCTACCCTGATCTTCCTCCTGCCAGCACAAATCTAGGTCCCAAATCCACAGCCTCCTGTTAATCTCTGGTGACATTTGCCCCAACCCCGGCTTTCACTCCGTCCCCCTCCTGTCTACTTCCTACACCCATTCCTGCATCACTTCCACCTCTCTCATGCCCCCTCCTTCCTGCTGCCATTCTCTTGCTGTCTCTGGACTGCCCACTCCATCACTAAAAAAGATCACAACCATCCAGAATCTCTTCATATCTCCCTTTCTCCAGCTCCTGGCTCCTACAGAGATCTGGCTCACTCCACCTGACACTGTCTCTGCAGCTGCCTTCTCTTACAGAAGGCGCTTTCTTTCAGACCCCATGCCTTTGATCAGACCGTGGCATGGGTGTTGGGTTCCTGTTCCTGCTGCCTTTTCTTTTCCCATTAAATTACACTGAGATTTAGCTAAGGTACAAACATAACAATCTCCATTCCCTTTTCCGACTTGTGTTCCTTTGGAAAACTTGGTAGACTGCCAAAATAATTGAACCTAAACATTTTTAAAGAACTGGGCCTATGCTGCTGCACATTGCTCTAGGAGCAGCTTTAGAGGAAGGTGAAAGCCAGCTCAGGCTAAGCACACCTCCCCAGACACAGCGCATGGCAGAGTGTTCCATACTCCCCGTTATGGGCACATCACATAGGCCAGGAGATTCCCCCCCATCTTCTACAGGGGTGGGGGAGAGAACAAAGAACTGGTCCATGCTGCTTGAATAATGCTTCCTGTACCCAGAATATGGCCCATCCCTTTCATCAGCCTTTTGCTGTTGCCAGCTCCTGTAGCTAGTCCTGTAGCTCAAGTGTTAGAGGTCTGTTCTTCAGTGCTCCAAGTTCAAGCCCTTCTGTTGGGGCATGGTGAGAAAGAGTTTTAGAATGCTTTTGCCTTACAAACAAACAAAAAACCCTATGAAATTGTGTCCAAAATATTAATTTAAAAAAAAATTTATTTAGGTTGTAAAATCAAGCATTTGTACATTAGGAAATGCCAGATTTACACTGTTTCCTGTGTAACCTTAATTCAGCCCCCTTGTATGTGTGTTATTGTTTCCTCACTTGTCCTATGATAATCATATCAGCCCATGACATTCAAGAATGAATTTGGTGAATTACAAGCTCTTTTAGTAAAGGCAATGATCCAAGGTATCAAAATAAAAACAAAACAAAAAAATCCCTTTCCTTGCAATATCATATTCAAAAGCATGGGTAGGTATTAAAGCCTGCTCCTGACACAACTTGCAGAGGGTATATATCTTGGTTCCATCTGTACTGATTTTCATTCCTGCAGAGTGCCCTGTCCACAATCCAATGCTAATGAATGTTATTTTTGAGATTCTTTAATATTGATCAGAGGAAATTTTATCTTGTACATATTATGCCTTATGATAGGCTTTAATTACATAATTGTATAGTATTTTTTCCACAGGACCCCGCCTCTTTCAGTACACAGGATTAAAACACAAGGGGGCAGAATTAAGCTGTACAGGCAACTGTAAATGGGGTATTTCAAAATATTAGATTGTAGTGGGGTGTGTTTGACTAGAGCAAGAAACTTCTGATTAACAATCTATGATGAGGACTATCAGACCTTCTCTGCCTCCTGTCTAGACATTGCTCTGCTCAAGGAAACCCCTCTCAGACTGGGCTACCAACAAGACTTAGTCCTTCAGAGGCCTAGAAGGGCCAGGAGGAGACACTGACCGGTAGGGAGCCAGCAGGCCAGTTAAGAAGGGCCTGGACCTCAAGTGCTACAACTGAGCACTTGCCTTTGAAGTTATTTGTTTATTTAAAGGCACAAGCAGCAGACATCATTTGAGTTTAATTTTATTTAAGTGTTTAGAGACTGATGCTGAGTTTAGAGGATAGGTCACCATGATTCGAGCAGGACTGGACTAAGGCAGGGAGTGCCTGCAGTGCCACACTTGTGGCTGCAGATAGGGTGATGAAGCAGCTCTACTTGTGACACAATTTTATCTCTGATGCGGATTCCCTCTGTTTGGAAACTCACTTGTCTTCTTTGTCTCCATTTTCCAAGTTTTAAATTAGAAATAGTACTTATAAGATAAGGGTGTTCTGAAGATTGGCTAATATTTTAAATATGTTTTAAAAATGAAAAGCTAAAATGCACTTGTTAGCTGTATCTCTGCATGTTTTATGATGTATAATACTTGGAATTATTTATAAGGGTATTTCTTCAGCATGAGCAATCACTCATATCTGACAAATCAAAAGTATGGCACTTAAAAATAGCAATAAAGCATTTGTGTTTGTGATGTGAATTTCTTAACCACAAAGTTATACCACAGATAATCCTTCCTTCTGTGGATAAGCTTAATTATTGCTTCCTTAGTTTGGTGGTTTGCTGCTGTTGCTGTTACTCTTGTTTGAGTTGTAATATTGAAATTCATTTGGAAGCCAGTTGTACAACACACCAGGAAACTCTGTCTGTGCAGGTCCATGGACTGCTTTGTTAGGAGTGTTGTAAAATGCATCATCATAGCTCTTTGTAAGATTAAGCCATAAGCTAACTTTAACTAGCCCTAGGCCCAAATCAAAAAGAGCATTTCAAGTTCTGTTCTTACAAGTTATAGTTATGCATGTGTCAGGGTATCACTTGGGGCTTCAGCTAACTTAATAATGTAATTTGTATCCAAAGAATTCTAAAACAGTTAATAGCCACTCTAGGAATTGACTGTGTTTCCCTCAAGTATCAGCATTAAAAATAGTTTACATTCTGATTCTCAAAGGTGTAGCCTACAGAGCCAGCTTTAGCATTTATTTTATTCAGCATCAATGCAAGGAACCTACAGGCCTGTTTCCTGTAAGACATTGCTTCAGCAGTTAGCATAAATAAGGCTTGAGGCCTATGATCTTTGGCACAGATAAATAGCCTAACGGTCACCTCTAAGTTTTGGGGAACTGGGAATAGAGTGCTTAAGGGGAAAATTTGTGCATAACGACCCCAGCCAACCTGAGGATCATGAGCTAACACCAGCTTTTGGATATGTTAGGGTGGAACATCTGCAGATGTCTGACCACAAGAATGCCATGGCAACGAATTGACATATATGATCTAAGTAGAAATCATTAATACACTAACCTCTAGGAGAAGGGCATGCCAACATTAGTAGGGTGAGGACATACAAATAAGGAAGAGAGGAGAACCCCCTACTGAATATGGATTAGACATAGTAGAGTCAGTGTAACAGATTTTAAAAGTTGCATCCCAGCCTATGGCAGGTGGAGAAATAGATGTAGCCCTTGGGAGATGCCAGAATGATGGCCACTGGTGATGGTGATGGTGATGAGGAAGATCATGGCTAACATTTCAGGTGGCTCTGAAAGGGGTTGTATGAATATATGTATGTGCAGATGTACAGTCTGTATTATCTCTACCTACATTGCTGGGTTAGTGTTTGTGACTTTGCTAAATGTATTCATAAACTATTGTAAATACAGAAGGGTTCCTAAAGTGTGAGTGTTGCAACTGTGTACATTGGGGTTCTCAACTGAACAGTAATTTTAACAATACTGGCTGGATCGTGGGACAAGAACCTGTCAAACGTCAGAGTGATTACTGGACATTCTTAAGCAATCAGTGTAATTAATACATAATCTATAGATTGGTCTACAGAGGAATTTAGGCATGGTGACAGGAGAAGGAGCACCACCTCCCTCATAACTCTTAGACCAGTTGTCAAGGTATTCACCTTGGATGTAGGAGAGCCCCAGTTCAAGTTCCCTCCCTGTGTCAGAGGGAAAAGTGACCTCTCAGGTGAGTGCTCTAGCCACTGGGCTAAAGGGTATTCTGAGGTGGGGCTCCCTCATCTCTCCTGCTGGAGCTGTTCCACTGTGGATCAACAATGAAAGACTCATTAGACGAGTGAGAGCAGGCAAGTAAGAGAGTGACGTTATAGCTTGGTGCCTGGAGCACTCACCTTGGAGGTGGGGGATCCAGTCCTCCTGTTCCAATGATTGTTTGTTTGTTTGTTTGTTTAATTATTTAGCCACAGTGGAAGAGCTTCAACAGGAAAGACTTAGGTAGCCCCACTTATCATATTATCCCCTAGCCCAGTGGTTAGAGCATGCACTTGAGAAGTGGCTGGTTCCTCTTCAAATCACTTTCTCCCCCCCCCCCTTCAGACAGAGAGGTGATTTCAAGCAGGGGTTTTTCACATCCTAGGTGAGTGACCTAACCATTGAGCTAAAAACTATGTTGGAGGTCAGCTCCCTCCATTCAATCTGTGTATCAGCTCTTCAAGAGTGCAGCCTTTTCTTTTTCCTTTAAAAATAAAAATACATACAAAAGTTACTATTCTTGCAGAGGAATAAATCACATACAGCCCCCTCCTTCTAGGAAAACTAAAAAGGTTAAGTTTTCTAACTAAGTGCTCAGATGCTAACTCAACAGAATACATGTTTAAGGGCTTTGATGAATTGGAGTCAAACACAGATCAAACACAAGACTTGTATGAGGCACCTAATGGCACAATTTGGCTCTTATAATATAGAGTTTGGGTTCAAATTTACCCCTTTTATTCCAAAATTGTGCATCATTAATGTGAATAACAACTATTTTCATTTTGAAAAAATATACATCATAATACCAAAAAAAAAAAAGCCAACATTTTTTTATTCTCTCAGTAGAATGAGAGCTATTGTTTCTCATGAGTAATGGAAATATCTTTTCTAGATATTACTGGAATTTTTGCCTAACCATATTTTGGTCACTCATGTATTTGTTGAAACCTCACTATAGGATCGGGCCTGCAATTTATCGTGTATCTTCCAGATCCTGTCTGAGTCAATCAAAGGGAATCTCATCACCTTACTGCATCAAACACCCACATAATTATGCCTTTTTTGCAGGCTTTGTAAAGAAAAGGCATTAAGCTGATTGAGTCAACTGAAGCAAGTAAATTCTGTGATATGGTAATTGAGAAATGATGTATCACATTATGATCCAGTTCTAAGTTATGCTCTGGGTAGTGTGCAAACCAAAAAAGAAAAGTAAGGTTGCTCAAAAAGAAATAAAAGTGCAATAGTGACTAGAAATAAACTATACTAGTATATTCAAGGGGAAGCCCATTACTGCTTGATTTTAAAAGTCCAGAGTGCATTATAAGTATAATTTATTGGACATTCACTGTAACATTCATAATTGCTCACAAAGTGGATATGGCTAGGACAGCAGACTGTATGTCTGTGTACAAACACAGGCAATCAATTTTCTAAAAAGATTTTTTTTTTCCTGTCAGTGGCTCTGAGCTTTTTCCCTGTTTTCCACCTGACTTTTGTCCCCACTTGAGTTTCCAACACACCCAAATATCCCTTCATCCTTTCCTTTCTTTTCTAAGAGATTGATTGAACCACTTACAAGCCACTGCATTCTATTCTTCCTTCTCCACCTCACATTCCAAATCCATCCAGATTATTCCAAACTGCTCTTCTCAAGGTTTCTAACAATTTCTTTGTGGCCATATAGCCTTTACTTCATCTTTATGTTCCTCAAGCTATTCATTGCTTTCAGTAGCATTTATTTATTTATTTGGCATTTGCATGTTCACCAAGCCAAGCAATAGCATTCCAGGGAATAAATGGAACTCACAGAGCCCACCACTGAATTTGGATAGCAGCCACTGCTTGACAATGTATATCATTGTTTGATCTGTGCTACAGCTGCAGCTTGGATTGTCTCAAAGACCACACTGGTGCTGCTTGACTGCACAGAGGCTTTGCCCAGTCTGGAATTGGTTAAGAAGGGCCCACTAATGATGAGGCAGGTCAAAGCCGGGCGGGTGAGCAGTAGGGTCTGGGACGAGGATCTGATGAGTGGTTTTTATTAAGCACCAGTCTTCCCGCCACAGGGACTCTGCTCTCACGTCCTGGCATGGCAAACTCAACCACAGTGGGTGACATGATGAAAGACATGTAGCTAGTGGATTGAAAAGGTCATTAAACAAGGGCAAGCTTTGGTTGGCATGAACCTTCTCAAGCAGCTTGCACCTGCAACCTCCCTCCTAATGTAAGGGAGTACATGTGGCTCAGAACTGGAAGCCACTAACCAAATTCAGCAGTGGGCTCTGAGAGTTCCACTCAGGCACTGAGAATACTGTTGCTTGGCTCAGCGAACATGCAAATACTAAGATGAGTCAGTCAGAGAGTTCCTGTGATGATGGACTTTGTTGAGTTGAGTTGCATGTCAGCAAGTTTGGTATGTGCCGACCAACTCCATCCTTGCACACGGTACTCTGCTATTGAGTACAAGATGGAAAGGACTGAGGTCCCCATGAAGAACCTTCCAGTTTGCCTGAAAGGTTGTTGCAAGTCTTGACCTTCGCTACTATATTGCTCAGGGGGCTTTTGTATGTCACTGTTTAGTTGAGGCCTAAGCAAACTGGGTAAGCTTCATGCTTCAGCCTCTGGCTATTCAATATGATGTTTAGTTCCCTCTTATCACTGGCATGGTGGAGGTGGAATGTGCTAGAAACTGTCTTGCTGGTGCTAGGCTGAAGACACCATGTCTTGCAGTAGTCGGCCAGCTTTGCAACATAGTCACTCAGTCTTCTCCAGCTCCAAGAAAGTCAGAGCCTGGAGCCTGCAGCAAATGTTGTCTGCATAGATGAACTTCAATGACTGGGTTGATGGCAGGTCAATGATGTATAGGTTGAACAAGGTTGGGGCTAGAACAGATGCCCTGGGGTAACCCGTTCATCTATTTTTTTCAAAGCACCTGTTTTCTCACCCACATGCACCGTGCTCTGTCTGTCTCGGAGTAGCAGGTCAATGGCATCAGTAGTCCATAGTGGGAGGACTCTTGATATTTTAACAAGTAGACCCGTATGCCACACTGTGTCATACGCTGTGGTGAAGTCAAGGAAAATAGCGCCTGTTTTTAGTGCACGTAGTTGGTTTCACGTGCTTTGACCTAGTCAAAAGCCTGGTTGGTCAACATTCAAGATGTTCTCCATCTCTGGTTCTATTTGCTGTAAAATTAGGTGCTCTAGAACCTTGAGACACACAGAAGGCAGCGATATCAGGTGGTAGCTTGATGCCTAGTTTGGGTCTTTTTGGAAGGCAGATGACTTTTTGACATGCTTCAGATTTTCAGCAGTCTTCCTTCATTGGTGACCCTTCTGAGGAATTGAGCCAGCCAAGCACAGGCGCATGGGCTAAGATATTTCTGGAAGGATGTTGTCATAGGCGGCAGGAGTGCCAGATTTGATATTATACAACACTCTGTCCAGCTCTGGAACTGTGAAAGGTTCAGGGCAAGCTCTAGATTTGTGCTGCTTGCAGAAGATCCTCTATTCACTCTGCATGGGACAGACATTCCTGGAAAAGGAGTGAAGAATCAAGTTCAAAGGAGGTGACTGGCTACTTGACTGGCATGCACAGATGATTGGCTTGGTGTTGGTGGTTGCTAGGCTACTCCAAGGCAACAAAGTAAACTCCAGCATTTCCGGCTGGAGCAAGTGAAGTCCAGGTTTTTGGTCTTTTCCTCCCATCTGGCTCAGCGAGCACAGCTCAGAGCATTGATTAAGTAGTCATTCACATCCAGATCACTGCTTGACTCAGACTGCTTACATAGAGTGGTGAACTCCTCTTCAAGTCAGGGGATATACACAGGGCAATATCCGCATGGAATGGTTCTGGTGGCTGCTTTGTACATGAATCTACAGAAACGCCTATAAGCCTGATATATCAGGATGTGGCAGAGCAGTATCATTACAACACTCCATTCCAGTGCCTCACTGTATTTTTTCCAGCTGACTTTGCATGGGTTCAACTGCTGCTTCTTTATGCTTGTGACTATTGGTAGCTGAAGACCAATATGGATCAGTGATGGCTCAATCCATATTGTGCTGGCTGTGTGCAAAGTTGCGCAAGACTTGGCATGATGCTGTATGCGAGGTGCCATGTACTGAGCTGACCCAACATATGTCAGGTAAGTAGTCACCATTCCATTTAGAAGAATGGAATGTCTGTTTTTTATCATGAACAATGGCGAGGTCATTTTGTGAGGCCTAGTCCGCAAGTTTTTCACCAATGGCATCAGCCACTTTGCAGCCGCAGTCTGTATGATGGCTGTTGAAGTCTCCAACATAAACAGCTGGGTGCGATAAGCATGGAAGAATCCGTTGAACCCCAGCTAACGCTAGTAGGCTTGTAGATGTTTGCTATACAAAATGTGTCAGTCTTGATGACATCACAGTATTCAGTGGATGACAGATGGATTGTGTCTGCAATGGTAACCTGAATATATGGGACACGGCCATTCCTTGAGTGTGTAGCGTGGCGTATCAGATCAAAGCCATTGATCTTGTATCAGCCGGCTTTATTAGATGAAATGTGAGCTTCTTGTATGCAGATAACATTGATAGCATGTTGATGAGCAAGAGTGCTGATTAAGTGTTGCTTCGCTGTTGATAAACCCTCAACGTTGAGTTGCAAGACTCAAAGTGCAGGCCTATTTGTATGGAAGCTGTGGGATTGTACATTCTTAGGGTTACCAGAAGCTGTGATACCGGGATTCTTCAAGTATGAACTTGTGAAATTCTGTTTCTTAGGAGGATCATTAGCTTCTCCAGACTATGCCAGGTATTGACAGGTGGCACAACGAGAATGCTGATCCATTGTCACCCATTGAACCCAGCCTTCTTCTTGACATCCTAACTGCCCTTTACCTGTGCAAATCTGATATCTCTTGGGTTCTCCACCTAGCTCTGAGTAATTCTGAAGATTTTACTAGTGCCTCCTTTTCCCATGGGATCCAGCTTTTGCACGCTTCTATTCTCCCTCTGTGCTCTCTGCCTGGGTAATCCCATGCCCTCACAACTTCAGTTACCATCTCCTTCATGCCCAGCACAGCACTGCCCTCCATTCTCCCCGCATGTCAGGAGCTCTGAGTGTCTCTCATTCTCTCTCTCTCCATGTGTGAGGCTCTGAAGCCCACTTCCCCCATTCCCTGGTTACCCATTCTCTCACTCCCATTCCAGGAACTCTGTGTGTACCCCTATTCCCATCCACCATTATTTCTTTTTTTCCCTCTCTTGTACATAAGTCATTCAGGGTGTCAAGTTTTTAAACTGTATTGTGGCCATGGGCAGAGGTGAGATTGGGGGTGGGTTCTGTTATGCTGGAAGATGGCTGCCATTAATGGGTTCTCTGATCTATAGACAATTATAGAGGTGGTTGAACCGAGTGCGTCTCCTAATCAGTTACCAGGGACTACCTGTCTCCTCCATTTCCCACCCACCCCCCTTTTCTTTTTTGTTGATTTTGGTGAAAGTCAGATAGAGTTCTGCCAAAGGATGCCTAGAACATTCCCTCAAATTTTGTAATTGATCAGATGTGGTGTTCAAAAGTTATTTTGTTACAGACAGATAATTAATAATTAAAAAGTAGATCTAGGCAAGAGTTCCTCAAAAAAACAATCTCACCAAATGAAGTAGAAATTAGCAAGAATTAGAATTTATATACCACCTCTAAACGCCATATTTATTGTATGAATTACAATAGCACCAAGATCAGGGTCCTGTAGAAACATATTCTGAGAGAAATAGTCCCTGCTGCACAACTATGTCTACATTGTCCCATATTTCAGACTTTGTGGGTGTGAATAGCAGTGCGCACCAAAGTGCTGCACTGTATCACCCGCATGTGAACACTGCAGGTGCAGATTAGAAAGTTTCTGGTTTGCATTAATATAGTCCTCTTCAAACAGGACTACATGAATGCCAAGATGGGCAGTAACTGAACTCCTCTACTGTGGAGAGGAGTGTTTTTAATTCTTTATTGCAGCTGTCCACTATAAAAAGCATCCCCACTTCTTTTCCAGGATTTTATTTTTGTGTATAGGGTAATGTTTAAATGGAACTTGCTCTCAACCCTGTAATATTTGAACAACATCATGACTTTTGCTTACAAGAAAAACTATTTTTCATACATGAATGGTCTCCTTTCTAGATTTACATGTAAATGTTCAGTACATTTTTTGGTCATGTATTCATTTCAACAATTAAAGATACAGTAACAATTTTTTTGAACTGGGTGCATTTAAACATATACTACAAATTGTATGTCACAAGGAGTCCCCCACAGCACTGACTTTGCTTTGCCTGGGGATGGCGGCTTTGCAAGTGGTCAGTGGAGTGAAGAGCTAAGGGATAGTGGCTTGATCTCAGCAATTAGGGTTTATCATGGTAACACCATTAGCATATTATCTTTTTATGGCATGTATGTGATAACCTTCCTCCAGTATCTACCTTCTATCCACTGTACTCTGTCTATGCTATACTGATGGGAGGAAGAGAATGATACAGAATAGCTGGTGCTCTCCTGCTTGAGTTTTTTCCCCCAGAGTGAATCCTAATTCTGAAATACTCATTTGTGAAAGCTCTGGCCTCTTAGGAGTGTTCTTACATTTGATTCTGTTTTTTTTTTTTTTTTTTTTTTTTACTGGGGCAAGGTGTCCCTCTCCTATGTGTGCATTTTCCCTCTCTAACATCAGTATGGAATATTGTGTGTGGTAATGCTATTTGCTCTTGTCCTGCTTTCTTTTGCATGTGATTTCTCTAATCTAGTTGCACTAGATGTCTGCAGTACTGCCAGCATTGGGGCCTTATTACCACAAGGGACTGACACCTTGTAAAGGTATTTAGGCATTACCTGGTTCAGTGTTTCAAGACCTAAGTCTCATTGTCAGAAATTACGTAGGAGCCTAAATCCCTATTGACTTTCAATTAGACTTAGGCTCCTAAGTCATGTAGGCCATGCAGCAGAGTGCATCAATGCCTAAATACCTTTACAAACCTGGTCCTGAGTGTCTCCTGCAATGTGCTGATTGCCCTCAATTACAGGAACATTAATAAGATTTAAGTGTTCATTGCTTCATAGGAGGTGCTAAGTACCTCTCAGGATCAGGCCCTAGGGGATGTAGTCTCTTAGAGAAGCTAAAAAACTGGCACTGACTTTTATTTCCTGTCAGTTTTGCTCTCAAAACTCTAACAGTTTTTGAAAGTGCAATTTATATTGGTATGTTCCATATGCAAAGAAAAGAGGCTATTAAATTCCAAATATGAATTGTGCTCAAATACTCATAAATTGCACATGCACTCTTTTCCTATGCTACCTTTTGGAGATGAAGTGCGTGCATTATCTTGTTATGTGAATGGGCAATTTCTTGCTGTTTCCCTGTTTTGTCTGTCTGTAGTTCAAAAGAAAAAAAATGATTGGAAAGTTTCATTCTTCAACATATTTCCAATAAAAAATATAACAAACTTTGTAGATATCCTTTGATATGAAATAATAATAGTGAACATCATTTATGTTGTATCAAAACAGAACAATGTTCTGTGTAACATTTCAATAGAATTCAGCTATCCCTCCCTTACATTACACAAAACTTCATAAACAATGAAAATGGGGAAGATTTTATAGAAAATGTTTATTCTAAAGGAATTAACTCCACAATAGTAGAGGAAATTCTGCCTTATTGACCATGAGAGGCATGCATAGGAGTAGCTGAAGAAATAATTTGGCTCCGTAACTTGAAAAGTTGTAATCATAACTAAAATCAGGGAGTACTTATCTTTTTCATATGACATGGGTACTTTTGGAATCCTTAGAAAACAAAATTCCCCTTTCTTGCCAGTTCCTGTGTATCAGATCCTTATATCTTTGTTCTATTGTACATTTTCCCTCATAATGGGTGTGATGCTCTGTACCTCGGGGAACACCCAGCACCCCCATGTTCATCCTTGTAAAATGCAAAGTTTGTCATGTCAGGTGTCTTCAGAAGGCTCAGGATGCACTGAGCATTGTTGTTATAGTGATGTTATAGTAATTGTTGTTACAGTAATGTTAGAGGTTATAATTTCATGCATATAGTTATGAGGCTGCAAATGTGTCTTCATGGCTTAAAATAAGCCCAGGCAAAAACTCTCCAAGAGCAGAGAGGCAGTTCACACCTTATCGGGGATGAATGGGACAAACCCAGCCCAGTTTCACAGGAACAAAGGACGCTGGGCTAGGCAGCAACAAAGGATCTGTTGGACTCTCCAGTGAGTCACCCCTCTTCCTTTGGTCAGTTTGGGACTGCAATGAGGTAATGCTTACCTGACTCTGAAGGGGGGGGGGCAAAGCCAAGAGGGAAGAATGAACTTGATAAAAGGGAGGGACGTTTGCCATGCTCTTCCTCTTTCTTCCACCTACATCTACAGACCCCACACCAAGCGACTGAAGTGCTGATCAAAGGGGAGAGCCTGGCTGAAGAGCAACCAGCCAGCCTGTGGTGAGAAGCATCTACGTTTTTTAAGGGATTTAAAGTGTTAAGATGAGCTTAGAATGTGTTTTGCTTTAATTTCATTTGACCAAAACTGACTTGTTATGCTTTGACTTATAATCACTTAAAATCTATCTTTATAGTTAATAAATCTGTTTGTTTATTCTACCTGAAGCAGTGTTTGGTTTGAAGCGTGTAAGAGACTCCTCTTGGGATGACAGCCTGGTACATATCAATGTCTTTGTTAAATTGACGAACTCATATAAGCTTGCAGTGTCCAGCGGGCATAACTGGACACCGCAAGACAGAAGTTCCTAGGGTTGTGTCTGGGATCGGAGATATTGGCTAGTGTCATTCAGTTGCAAATAGCTGGGAGCAGCTTACATGCCAGAGGCTGTGCATGAACAGCCCAGGAGTGGTGGTCCTCACCAGTGTTTTCAACGGAACCTGGTTGAGACTGCTTTTTCATGAAGCAAACTCACTAAATATTTGCTTCCTCAGTGAAGGTGCCTTCTTTGCCCCCCAGATATGGTAGATCAAACCTTTGATCTGCACTACCAGATAGGGAGGTCAGCCTCCTGCTGTTTCTCTCTTCCTGTTAGTTTCTTTGTGAAGTCCCCACCAGCTCTTCATTAACATTTGACTTAGAATATTAATAATTGGTGATTGTGAGTGAGACAATAATCACTATTCATGTAAACAGATAAATGGATAAACTCTTGTCCATCAGAAAACATGTTTTTTTTTTTTCACCTTTGCTGGTGACCAGACCATAGACACAGACTTTAAGAATGTATTTTCAATGTATATATACAACTCCTTACACAAAATTCGTACATGTTTTTCACAATGATATTCATGACGAGTCTGACACCATCCCAGGTTTAAGATGGATTCCAGTACCAGGAGACATGGTCACATGTCCTGTGAGACTCCAAGCCTTCATTCTTCCTGGCCTGACTCACAGGAAGGCTTGCAAATAATCAGAGCCATTTACAACCAGTTGTCCTAGTTGATGGGTGCCATCAAGATTCCAAACCACCATTAATGGCCCACACTTTGCATAATTGCAATAGAACTTCAGTTATATTTCATATTTCTAGTTTCAGATACAAGAATTATACATTTATACAAATAAGATGACCACACTCAGTAGATTATAAGATTTGTAATGTTACCTTACAAAAGACCTTTTGCATGAAGAATATTCAAGTTACATTATATTCACACTCAGTAGTATATTTTCATAAAATCATATGGAGTGCAACGTCACAACATTGTTGTTCATATACTACTTTGATTGGTACTCTGTACATACTTTAGATAGATATTGGGTAAGATTCTGATTTCTGTTACAAGGATGTGAATTGGGAATATTTCCATTTACTTAAGGAGATTAACTCCAGACTTCGACCAGTGCAACTGAAATCAGTGTCTGGCATACAGAATATAAATTATATGTAGATATCACTTCACACACAACTAAAATACAGCCATTTGGGAGTGGTTGTTTAACATTATATATCCAAATCTGGTATATTGAACAGGAGATGAAGAATATTTTTTATAACTGAATCTCCAGGGAGTTCTTTAAGTAGACAGAAGGTCATTAAACACCTCTTGAAATATTTCTGGGGAACCCACACCTTTTAAGTAAACTGCTGTGGGATTTTTAATGATCAACTATGATCAGGGACTATATGAATATGTTTCAAGCACAAGTCCGAGGCCAGCAATAGTGGTAAAATATAAAACACTTCATATTTCACAGGTGTGATGGGATCTCTACTTTGCAATTGATGCCATTCCCATAAAATAGGACTATCCACCCTCACCTCAAACAAAATTCACACTGCCAGTTTTAACTTTTTCATACCAAAAGTAAGTGTGGGCTGTAAAATTTCCTAAATCAGCTTTTAATATGAAAACTGTCACTGCTGAAAGTCCCTGCACTCCAGAGATAATACTCTTGAAACCTGTAGGCGTGTGCTAAAAAGAGAACTGTCCTTTAAAAACTAAAATTGTCTGCCTGATGCATGCTTCTAGAAAACAAGGTATAAGGGCTGGGATGGTTTATGGACCGAACAAACACAATAATCTCTTCACTGGTGTTGATACATTTCTTTCATCTTTCCTCTGCTCTTTTATCTCTCACCACCACTTCATTACATTCCTTCCTTCCTTCCATTTCTCCTTTCTATTGATCTTCGTCCTATTACTCTCATCTCCTTGTCCTCTTTTAGGGCTCAGTGAAACCCTCACTGAAGTAAATAGAAAGACTCCATATGATTTCAAAGACTGTTGTATCAAGTAATTACTTTTCCTTTCCTTCATTTTCCCCCTCAGTATCATAGCTTATATAACCTTTTTACTCTGCCCTTCACTTCTAAGCCCATAAGTGCACTGTGATGGGGTTGGGCCTCAGAGGCCAATTAACAGAGCTAGCAGCATCTGTGAGAAAGTCAGGGTTAATTCATAATGAAGCCCAGCTGGGGAGGGGCTGGGTCATGATTATAAAGCCAGAAAGTTTGCAGCAAAAAAAGGGCTATAGGAAAAGAGTCTGCAGTCACTTTCTGGGGGCAAGAAGAGATAGGAAGTGTTTTAGCAAGGAGTCTAAGGGCTGATCCACACTAACCCCCCACTTCGAACTAAGATACGCAACTTCAGCTACGTTATTCACGTAGCTGAAGTCGAATTATCTTTGTTCGAACTTACCGTGGGTCCACACGCGGCAGGCAGGCTCCCCCGTCGACTCCGCGTACTCCTCTCGCCGAGCAGGAGTACCGGCGTCGACGGCGAGCACTTCCGGGATCGATCCCAGAAGATCGATTGCTTACCGCCGAACCCGGAGGTAAGTATAGACGTACCCTAAGGGAGTACACCTTGGCTACCAGCTATGTGGTCCCTGGGCCTGGGTTCCCCTAGCAGCCACTGAGGAAGGTGGGGTGAAATCCCCTGAGATAAGGGGTGTAAGGACCATGGAACCTAGCTTCTGGGGATGCTTCCACCCAGTTAGCCCATCAGCTGTTTCTCCACTCAGTTCATTGACATCCTCTTCCAATTGCCTGTCTTTCAGTTAGTGTAAAGAGAAGAGGAATTGAATGTTGGGTCAGCATGTCCTGTTACATGGACACATACATGGGCACTACACACATTCACTGACTAATTTAGATATGGAAAACAGGACAACCATGATAAGAAGTCAGGAAGAAAATGGGAGTGTTTCCTTCTCTAACGCTTTTTCTCACCTCAGAAAACATTAATGGAAAAAAAAAATCTCTTAAAAAAACAAAACAAAGCAACACCCAGTATCCAGAGGTTTATAGGAAACATGGAACACTGGAATGACTCTACACTATCTGTAGAGGTGGTTTTAAAAAGGGAGAATTATTCATACATGCCCCTGCCAAGAAAAAAATCACAAAAAGTTCATTATTTCTTTTGGTCAAATTTTCAAAATCAGGTAAAAATCAGGTACATTTAGCAACTATAGAGTTATGGGATGCCTGAGTTTAACCTCTTTAGTTTTGGAGAGGGGATCTCCAAGGAGCACTTTAAGAAGTGGTATTGATGATGATAAATATGAGTACTTTTCCACATTTTTTTCACTATTGATTGAACAACCCTCTTTAGGATTTGGGTAGTTGTTCTCAACCTGCGGCTTCAGGCTGCTTATGGCCCAATCAGCACACAGCTGCAACCCATGTGACATCAGGGCCATACAGGTAGCATATATATTGTGTGGATGCAGCCCACGTAACACACAGAGCGCCGCATATGCGTTCCACAATGGTAAATAGGTTGAGAATCACTGGGTTAGAGGGAACTTTACTGCTGAGTATACCATTATTTGGATGATGTATAAAATGTATAAAACTAAGATCCTGACTAACGTTGTTTGTCTTATTTAAATAACACTAGAAGAGCACAGTTACTAGGAAAAGTTGTTAGGAAAACAACTTGATTTCTATCAGCTTATTCATACTGCACAGAGGAAATTACAATTGCCTTTAGAACAGAAAGGCTCAAGCATGCGAGAAATAAACAAAATTAATGAGATTAGTACTATAGTGTTGCACATTCTGTTAGATATCTACTTGTGGTTTTTGATGCTCCCACAAGACGCTCATAGTAATCCCAATGACCTGGTCAAATTCCAACTCAGGTAATTACATTCTACCTACTTAAACGCCTTCTACTATTTCAATTGGTTATAGGTGCCTTCACTTCCAGTCATAAGTAGGAAGTACTGTGCAGTGTTAAACAGATGCTGGATATTATACCACAGGTGGCTGCCCTTCAGTGGAAGAAGTGATTACTGTATATAGCACTTTTAAGTTAAAGTGCTTTAAGCTCCTCTAATATATTATTGCAAGAGATTTGTCAGTTCAGCCAGACACTGGGTTCAAGGAATTTTAAAATCTTAATACCAATGGTTTAAAACAATGAATTCTTCCATTCACAAATCCATTTTAGTCTAATGTAATTATACTTTCTTTTCTTAAATCCTATGCTGTATGTTGTTTTTGCTATTGAATTTAACACAGGATAGAAAAAGTTTGTGTGTGTGGTTGTTTGCTGTCACACATAGTGGTCTACGACAGGAAAATACTTTTATATAGTAATGATCAACATAACATGAGCCACTTTGCAAAGTTAAACATTTCAGTAATTCTAAAGAAATTGAATACTCATTCTATTGATCACTTGTCAATTTTTTTTTAAATCACAGCCATTTTGAGTTTAAGCAAGTAGAAATATAAAACTGTAAAATAAAACTGACCTGTAGATTGATCTACAACCTATCCTGGAAAATGATCCCTCACTCTCACAGACCTTGGGAGGCAGGCCAGTCCTCGCTTACAGACAACCCCCCAACCTGAAGCAAATACTCACTAGCAACTACACACCACACCACAGAAACACCAACCCAGGAACCAATCCCTGTAGCAAACCTCGTTGCCTACTCTGTCCCCATAACTACTCTGGCGACACCATCAGAGGACCCAACCACATCAGCCACACCATCAAAGGCTCATTCACCTGCACATCCACTAATGTTATATATGCCATCATGTGCCAGCAATGCCCCTCTGCCATGTACATTGGCCAAACCGGACAGTCCCTCTGCAAAAGAATAAATGGACACAAATCGGACATCAGGAATGGTAACATACATAAGCCAGTAAGTGAACACTTCAATCTCCCTGGTCATTCTATTACAGATTTAAAAGTCACTATCATTGAACAAAAAAACTTCAGAAACAGACTTCAAAGAGAAACAGCAGAACTAAAATTCATTTGCAAATTTAACACCATTACTCTGGGCTTGAATAGGGACTGGGAGTGGCTGGCTCATTACAGAAGCAGCTTTTCCTCTCCTGGAATTGACACCTCCTCATCTATTATTGGGAGTGGACTACATCCACCTTGATTGAATTGGCCCTATCAACACTGGTTCTCCACTTGCGAAGTAACTCCCTGCTCTCCATGTGTCAGTATATAATGCCTGCATCTGTAACTTTCCCTCTATGCATCTGAAGAAGTGAGGTTTTTACCCACGAAAGCTTATGCCCAAATAAATCTGTTAGTCTTTAAGGTGCCACCAGACTCCTTGTTTTTTTTGTAGAGTGAAGCTGAAGGTTTTGGGTTTGTGAAATATTGTGCCACATTCCAGTGGGAGATGGGACTAGGTGAACTTGTCAGCCTGCATTTCTCAGGTGTGGGACGCCACCTTCTGGGATGGAGACTAGCTGGAGGAGCCAGGAGGGAGTTAAACTAGAAATGCAAGGGGAGGGTGCTAAAGAGTCGAATGGGGTACAATCTCAAAAGCAGTATATAAAAGAATTGGGGGGAAAGGAAAATAGACAGCAAACCATATATATTAGAAGTGTGGGAAATTTGATAAAGGAAGCAAAAGTAGGAGTAATGATCTTATATGGCATTGATGAGACTGATACTGGAATACTGTGTCCAGTTCTGGTTTCCACATTTCAAAATGGAGGTTGAAAAATTAGATAGGGTGTAGAAGAGAACCATAAAAATGATTTGAAGGCTGGAGAAAGTGCCTTACAGTGAGGGACTTAAACATCTCAATTTCTTTTGCTTATCAAAAGAAGAGATTGAGAAGTGACTTATTAACAGTGTAAAAAGAACCTCCGCAGAGAGAAAATATTGAGTGCTAAAGGACTCTTTAATCTCTGGAACAAACTACCAAGGGAGTTTTGGATTCTCCATCTCATGATATCTTCAGATCAAGACTGGATGCCTTTCTGGAAGATACCTTTAGCCAAACACATTATTCCTCTCAAAACAGTGTTAACTGGAGGAAATGTAATGTCCCTTGATATACAGGAGGTCAGATTAGATGATTTTAATATCTCTTCTGGCCTTAAACTCTATGAATCCATGCCCCAAATGGCAGTGTTTTCTCAGACAAAACTCCCCCACTGACCTCAATGGGAGAGTTGTCTGAATAAAGTCTCATGGACAATAAGGCCTGGTCTACACTACGAGTTTAGGTCGACTTTAACCGTGTTAAATCGAATTAAGCCTGGACACGTTCACATGACGAAGCCCTTTCTTTCGACTTAAAGGGCCCTTTAAACCGGTTTCTTTACTCCACCTCCGACGAGGGGATTAGCGATAAAATCGGCCTTAGGGGGTCGGAATTGGGGTAGTGTGGACGGAATTCGACGTTATTGGCCTCCGGGAGCTATTCCACAGTGCTTCATTGTGACCGCTCTGGACAGCACTCTCAACTCAGATGCACTGGCCAGGTAGACAGGAAAAGCCCCGCGAACGTTTGAATTTCATTTCCTGTTTGCTCAGCGTGGAAAGCACAGGTGACCACACAGAGCTCATCAGCACAGGTAACCGTGATGGAGTCCCAGGATCGCAAAAGAGCTCCAGCATGGACAGAACGGGAGGTACGGGATCTGCTCGCCATATGGGGAGATGAATCAGTGCTAGCTGAACTCCGAAGCAGTAAACAAAATGGCAAAATATTAGAAAAGGTCTCCAAGGCCATGAAGGACAGAGGCCATAACAGGGACGCACAGCAGTGCCGCGTGAAAATTAAGGAGCTAAGGCAAGCCTACCACAAAGCCAGAGAAGCAAACGGAAGGTCCGGGGCAGAGCTGCAAACATGCCGCTTCTACGCGGAGCTGCATGCCATTCTAGGGGGTGCAGCCACCACTACCCCAACCGTGTGCTATGACTCCCTCACTGGAGAAACATACAGGGAAGCGGGTTCGGGGTACGAGGAAGATGAGGATGGAGAAAATGTAGATAGCTCACAGCCGCAAGGAAGCGGAGAAACCGGTTTCCCCAACAGCCAGGATATGTTTATCACCCTGGACCTGGAACCAGTAACCCCCGAACTCACCCAAGGGGTGCTCCCAGACCCTGAGGGCACACAGGGGACCTCTGGTGAGTGTACCTTTGTAAATATTACACATGGTTTAAAAGCAAGCGTGTTTAATGATTAATGATTAATTTGCCCTGGCAATCTACAGCTACTGGAAAAGTCTGTTAACGTGTATGGGGATGGAGCGGAAATCCTCCAGGGACATCTCCAGAAAACTCTCCTGGATGTACTCCCAAAGCCTTTGTAAAAGGTTTCTGGGGAGGGCTGCCTTATCCCGTCCGCCATGGTAGGACACTTTACCACGCCAGGCCAGTAGCACGTAGTCTGGAATCATTGCATAACAAAGCATGGCAGCGTATGGTCTCGGTGTTTGCTGGCATGCAGACAACATCCATTCCTTATCGCTCTTTGTTATCCTCAGGAGAGTGATATCATTCACGGTCACCTGGTTAAAATGGGGCAATTTTATTAAGGGGACATTCAGAGGTGCCCGTTCCTGCTCTGCTGAACAGAAATATTCCCTGCTGTTAGCCACGCAGTGGGGGGGAGGGGTGAAGTGATCATCCCAGAGAATTGGGTGTGTGGGGGAGGGGAGTTAGTTGGGTTTGTGCTGCATGTTAACCCTGAAACCGCAGCCCCTCCTTTTACATTGCAAACCCATTTTAAATGGCCAACCCAACGGGTGCTTGGTATGGGAAATGAGAGCACTGCTGTTTGAAACCATTCCCACATGTTAAGAAGGTTAAAAAAGCCAAAAGACTGTGTCTTACCATGGCTGCCTGCAAGCTGAAATCTGTGGCCTGGCACTGCGTGAGTGATCTCTCACACCAAACCGGCAGGCCCTCAATATAAGAGGAAAAATGCGACCTTGTAACGAAAGCACATGTGCTGTGTAATGTGAACAGCAAAATTTAACATGAAAGAGTGTACCCATTGTTCTCTAAAATGTGTCTTTTTTAACCACCTCTCCCTTCTCCTCCACCAGCTGCAAATGTTTCTCCTTCACAGAGGCTAGTGAAGATTAGAAAGAGAAAACGTAGGACGTGTGATGACATGTTCACAGAGCTACAGATGTCCTCCCACGATGACAGAGCACAGCAGAATGCGTGGAGGCAGTCAATGACTGATTACAGAAAAGCACAATATGAACGAGAGGAGAGGTGGCGTGCTGAATAGCGGGATGAACAGAGCAAGTTGCGGGCTGAAGATGATAATTGGCGTCAGCTTGCAGACAGAAGGCAAGAGTCGATGCTCCGGCTGCTGGAGCATCAAACTGATATGCTCCAGCGTATGGTTGAGCTGCAGGAAAGGCAGCAGGAGCAGAGACCGCCGCTACAGCCCCTGTGTAACCAACAGCCCTCCTCCCCAAGTTCCATAGCCTCCTCACCCAGACGCCCAAGAACACGGTGGGGGGGCCTCCGGCCACCCAGTCACTCCACCCCAGATGATTGCCCTAGCATCAGAAGGCTGGCCTTCAATAAGAGTTAAAGTTTTAAACTGCCATGTGTCCTTTTCCTTCCCTCCTCCCCCACCCATCCTGGGCTACTTTTGCAATTATCCCCCTAGTTGTGTGATGAAGTAATAAAGAATGCATGAATGTGAAGTAACAATGACTTTATTGCCTCTGCAAGCGGTGCTCGAAGGGGGAAGGGGAGAGTGGGGTGGTTGGCTTACAGGGAAGTAGAGTGAACCGGGTGGGGGGGGGCGGAGGGTTCATCAAGGAGAAACAAACAGAAGTTTCACACCGTAGCCTGCCCAGTCACAAAACTCGTTTTCAAAGCTTCTCTGATGCGCACCGCGCCATGCTGTGCTCCTCTAACCGCCCTAGTGTCTGGCTGCGCGTAATCAGTGGCCAGGCGATTTGCCTCAACCTCCCACCCCGCCATAAATGTCTCCCCCTTACTCTCACAGATATTGTGGAGCGCACAGCAAGCAGCAATAACAATGGGAATATTCTTTTCACTAAGGTCTGAGCGAGTCAGTAAGCTGCGCCAGCGCGCTTTTAAACGTCCAAATGCACATTCCACCACCATTCGGCACTTGCTCAGCCTGTAGTTGAACAGGTCCTGACTCCTGTCCAGGCTGCCTGTGTACAACTTCATGAGCCATGGCATTAAGGGGTAGGCTGGGTGCCCAAGGATCACGATAGGCATTTCAACATCCCCAACGGTTATTTTCTGGTCCGGGAAGAAAGTCCCTTCCTCCAGCTTTCGAAACAGAGCAGAGTTCCTGAAGACGCGAGCATCATGTACCTTTCCCGGCCATCCCACGTTGATGTTAGTGAAACGTCCCTTGTGATCCACCAGGGCTTGCAGCAGCATTGAAAAGTACCCCTTGCGGTTTATGTACTCGGTGGCTTGGTGCTCCGGTGCCAAGATAGGGATATGGGTTCCGTCTATGGCCTCACCACAGTTTGGGAATCCCATTGCAGCAAAGCCATCCACTATGGCCTGCACGTTTCCCAGAGTCACTACCCTTGATATCACCAGGTCTTTCATTGCCCTGGCAACTTGGATCACAGCAGCCCCCACAGTAGATTTGCCCACTCCAAATTGATTCCCGACTGACCGGTAGCTGTCTGGCGTTGCAAGCTTCCACAGGGCTATCGCCACTCGCTTCTCAACTGTGAGGGCTGCTCTCATCCTGGTATTCTGGCGCTTCAGGGCAGGGGAAAGCAAGTCACAAAGTTCCATGAAAGTGCCCTTACGCATGCGAAAGTTTCGCAGCCACTGGGAATCGTCCCACACCTGCAGCACGATGCGGTCCCACCAGTCTGTGCTTGTTTCCCGGGCCCAGAACCGGCGTTCCACGGCATGAACCTGCCCCAGTAACACCATGATTTCCACATTGCTGGGGCCTGTGCCTTGTGAGAGGTCTATGTCCATGTCAATTTCCTCATCACTCTCATCGCCGCGCTGCAAACGCCTCCTTGGCTGGTTCTGGTTTTGCTTTGGCATGTTCTGGCTCTGCATATACTCCAGGACAATGCGCGTGGTGTTCATAGTGCTCATAATTGCCGCGGTGATCTGAGCGGGCTCCATGATCCCAGTGCTAGCTATGGCGTCTGGTCTGAAAAAAGGCGCGAAACTAGTATCTGACGGACCAGGGGAGGGAGGGAGGGAGGGGCGAGTGACGACATGGCCTACAGGTACAGGGAATTAAAATCAACAAAGGTGGCTGTGCATCAGGGAGAAACACAAACAACTGTCACACAGAATGGCCCCCTCCAAAGATTGAACTCAAAAGCCTGGGTTTAGCAGGCCGTTGATTTGACGGAGGGAGGGGGAAGCAAATGAATACAGAACAAATCTATTTTTTACATCTTAAGACGACAGTGCAGCATGACTGATAGCCCTCGGCATCTTCTGGGTGCTTGGCAGCAAATACTGGGTGCTTGGCAGTTAGTGTACTAAGACTGATAGCCACATTTTTCCTGTATGATGACGATGGCCTTCAGGCCTATTGCACGATCTGCTGCTCAGGGAAGACTCTGCTAATGTGCGATGATCCAACTTGTAATAGGTAAAGACTACCAGTCGTAATACACCATCTACTGCCAAAAGGCAAAAGGCAAGGGGCTGGTGCAATGCAGCCCTACGGCTGCCAGCCCCACGGCTGCCAGCACCCAGATCGCCGATGAAGGCTACCAGTCATGCTGCACCGTCTACCGCCAAAAGGCAGTTAGCTGCTGCTGCTGTGTAGCAATGCAGTCCCACGTCTGCCGGCACCCAGATGACATATGGTGACGGTGAGCTGAGCTGAGCGGGCTCCATGCTTGCCGTGGTATGTTGTCTGCACAGGTAACCCAGGTAAAAAGGCGCGAATCTATTGTCTGCCGTTGCTCTGACGGAGGGGGAGGGGCCTGACGACATGTACCCAGAACCCCCCGCGACACTGTTTTGCATCATTCGGGCATTGGGATCTCAACCCAGAATTCCAATGGGCGGCGGAGACTGCGGGAACTGTGGGATAGCTACCCATAGTGCAATGCTCCGGAAGTCGACGCTAGCCTTGGTACTGTGGACGCGGTCCACCGACTAGAGCACTTAGAGCATTTTATGTGGGGACACACACAATCTGCTGTATACAACCGATTTCTATAAAACCGGCTTCTATTAATTCGACCTAATTTCATAGTGTAGACATACCCTAAGACTCCTCCAGTTAAAGAGGTTCATATCTACTTATTACAGATTAATGTATTTTATGGCCAGAAGGGATCATTGTGATCTTCTAGTCCAACCTATAACATAACACAGGCCTCACAGAATTTCACTTCTTGATTTCCTCAGCTAACTGTACAATTTGTTGTGAACTCTAGCCTTTCATTAATTATAGTACAAAATTGCACATTACTTGTGACAGATGGACAATATCCTGAACAAATCTTATGGAATTAAGATAAACTTTATTCAATTAGGTAAATACCTGTTGGGGACATTATATTAAAAATGTAATTGTGTATGTGTTGTTTATGGCATTATGTGTACCTTCTCCAGTAGGAAGGGAACCCCTGAAAGTAACCCTCACTGGGGAGGTATGCATATGCTAGTTCAAACTGTATTCTCCAGCAACCAACAGACAAAGAAAGGATTTTTGGATTTAAACTGAGTCAGTGCCTTCTTCCTGATCCAGGAAATGGACATGACCCCTGGTCCACAGAGGGCACTGACCTTTAGAAGAAGTTGGAAGGACGGGACCTACTGTGGCCTTAAAACTGGGTGCTTGCTCTGAGCTGAAGCTGTGATGAATTTGTAACCACACAGAATCCCCTTGAGTGGGGATTTGAAGGACTGCACCTTCCAGAATCCATGTTATGGTTGGGGTGAACCCTGGTAAGCTTATTTGCATATGTGTACATTCTTTTATTGTTCTTCTGTAGTGCTTTTACCTAAAAAATAAAATAGGCTTGCATAGAAAGAACTGTGTATGTGGTTCTTAGAACTGTTAACTCTCACTTTGTTGCTATTCTCATAGAGGTGCAGTTACTCTGAACTATGACATCATTAATACAGGGTCTTTACCCAGGTGGCTACATAAGAGTATTCATTAGGGTGGGATTGATGAGAGACACACAGAGACTGGAAGACTGTACTTAAATCCAAACAACATACAAATAACTGCAATGCCACAATCAATTAATACAAATAAGAGGATATCTCTCAGTGTTATCATACACTTGAACTCCTGAGAATTGTGGAAAACAAAGATAGAAGAATTAGTCTGTGGAGTATATCATTAGTGAGATGTGATAACCCAGTTTACATCATCTTGTCAACCGAGGTGTTACCCAGCGAAGGTTGGATAACCCCATTTCCATTCCACCAACACATGACTGGGACCATATCTGATGAAGTTGCAGCCCCTGCCCTTTTGTGGTATTCTGGCGAAACATACTTAAGCTTGTTACATTTAGTACTCCTACTTGAATAAATTAATTTCCTAAAAATTTTCATACATCAATGTGGTTAGCTCCATGGGTACCTTGATTGAAAAAAGCCCCTATCTTAAAACTTGTTTTTATTATTTTGTGGTGTACTGTTCTTTTGTCAGTATTCTTAATTATCACAAAGCACATTATTATATTTCATAACCTTAGATTAACAGTCATGCCAACTTAGCCTAACTAGTAGGCCTCATGCTAATTCCTAAACCTTACTTCTTATAGCAAAGCCTAATATGTAGATATAGATAGATATTGTTTATTTGCTCTTTCCTACTTGCTTTACAGCTTTATCAACTACCTTTTTGAGCAATTTCAATGTTTTTATCATACAGATTATACTGTAGCAGAAATACAAACCTTTCAAGAGCACATCATTCATTGAAGAGCTTTGCTTTCCAGACACTGGATGTACAGTACAGGAAGTGAATGAACAAATCCTTAACCCATCCAGACTGCCCACTCTGGCACCGTTCATCATTTATATTAACTTTAGCACTCACCATGCACTTGGATAGCAAAGCCAGTGAAATGAAGGCTGCCTCCTGCATATGACCAGTAAGATTCCATGAATACTGTCTGCGCCCTCTCTTGCCTAACCCCAGTGCTGGGGTCCTGAGTAAAGATTGCAAAATGGAGGCCAGATTGCTTATATATGGTGCATAGTTAGAGAAAAAATGGCTAAAAATAATGATTTGCATTGAAAAAGCACCTTTGATACAGAAATATCTGTGCACTTTATAAACAATTGGCCTTATATGAATGCAGCATTGGGAGCATTGGTCTGCAAATATAGATATTTTTGACGTGAAAAAAGAAAAACAAGCTTCTTTGAAAATTTGGCCTCCAGCACCAGGAAGTGCTAAAGATTCTACAACTGTTGCATGGCCTGTTGATGTGCTTTATTCCTTGAGAAGGTTTAACCTCAGGTTGAGAATAAGAAAAATGTCATGGGTGTTAGGTCTCAAATGAAAAAAAATAAACCAATGCAAGGTTCTATGCCCATAGTATCACATAAATAAGATGTGGTAGAGCAGTGTATGTGGAGAGATAGGTGCAAAACATCAATTATAGTCCTTGTACCTAGCACGGTGAGGAGCGGAGGGAACCTTCCTCTACACCCTTGCATGCCCCTCGCAATAGGTAAGGACAGCTGTATTTCCTGCATTCAGGGGAGCTCCAGAGTTGTTTCTTTCATGCATTTGTATTCCTGCAAATAGTCTCCAAAGTAAGGGTACTGGGGGAGGATGAATCATGGCTCAGCTTCCAACCAGTTGACGACAGGCTTCAGTAATGGACCACACAGAGAGGGTAATCAAAGGACTGGAAAGGACCTCGAGAGGTCATCTAGTCCAGTCCCCTGCACTCATGGCAGGAATAATCATTATCTAGAGTATCCCTGACAGGTGTTTGTCTAACCTGCTCTTAAAAATCTCCAGTAATGGAGATTCTACAATCGCCCTAGGCAATTTATTCCAGTGCTAACCACCCTGATAGTTAGGAAGTTTTTCCTAATGTTCAACCTAAACCTCCCTTACTGCAATTTAAGGCCATTGCTTCTTGTCCTATCCTCAGAGGTCAAGAAAAACATTTTTTCTCCCTCCTCCTTGTAACAACCTTTTACATACTTGAAAACTGTTATCATGTCCCCTCTCAGTCTTCCCTTTTCCAGACTAAGCAAACCCATTTTTTTCAATCTTCACACATAGGTCATGTTTTCTAGACCTTTAATAATTTTTGTTCCTCTTCTCTGGATTCTCTCCAATTTGTTCACATACTTCCTGAAATGTGGTGCCCAGAACTGGACACAATACTCCAGTTGAGGCCTAATCAGCGCGGAGCAGAGCGGAAGAATTGCTTCTCGTGTCTTGCTTACAATAGTCCTCTTAATACATCTCAGAATGATGTTCGCTTTTTTTGCAACAGCGTTAAACTGTTGACTCATATTTAGCTTGTGGTCCACTATGACCCCCAGATCTCTTTCTGCAGTACTCCTTCCTAGGCAGTCATTTCCCATTTTGTATGTGTGCAACTGATTGTTCCTTCCTAAGTAGACTACTTTGCATTTGTCTTTATTGAATTTCATCCTATTTACTTCAGACCATTTCTCCAGTTTGTCCAGATCATTTTGAATTTTAATCTTTTCCTCCAAAGCACTTGCAACCTCTTCCAGCTTGGTATCATCCTCAAACTTTATAAGTGTACACTCTATACTACTATCTAAATCATTGATGACGATATTGAACAGAACCAGATTGAGAATTGATCTCTGAGGGACCCCACTCATTATGTCATTCCAGCATTATTGTGAACCACTGAAAACTACTCTTTGGGAATGGTTTTCCAACCAGTTACGCTCCCACCTTATAGTAGCTCCATCTAGGTTGCTTTTCCCTAGTTTGTTTATGAGAAGGTCATGCGAGACAGCAGGTCCGGCTTTAGGCCAATTCCCCCGATTCCCTGGAATTGGGCCCCATGCCCGTGCCTAAGAGGCCCCGTGCCTTAGGCGCCTTTTTAATTTTTAATTTTTTTTTATTCACCCGGCGGTGCTCCGCTCTGGGTCTTCAGCGGCACGGGGTCCACTCCGGGTCTTCGGCAGCATTTCGGCAGTGGGGGGTCCTTCAGTGCTGCGGAAGACCCCGAGCAGACTCCCCCGCCAGGGCCGCCAAGAGTGGGTTCGGGCCCCAGTGAAAAATTTTTTTCGGGCCCCCCACCAAGGGCGGACCGGCTAAACAGGGCTGACGAGAGGGGGGGAAGCTGGGCCCCAGGCCCCCTTCCGGACCGCTGGGCCCCGGTAATTTGTACCGGCTCCCCCCCCCTTCGTCAGCCCTGCCCCCCGCCGTCAAAGTGCCGCCGAGGCCCTAGACCGCCGCCAGGTAGTCGAATCGGGCCCTGCAGTTCATAAAGCCGGCCCTGCGAGACAGCATCAAAAGCTTTACTAAAGTCAAGATATACTACGTCTACTGCTTCCCCCCTATCCACAAGGCTTATTACCCTGTCAAAGAAAGCTATCAGGTTGGTTTGACATTAATTGTTCTTGACAAATCCATGCTGACTGTTACTTATCTTATTTTTGTCTATATGTTTGCAAATTGATTGCTTTATTATTTGCTCCATTATCTTTCCAGGTACAGAAATTAAGCCGACTGATTTGTAATCCCCCAGGTTGTCCTTATTTCCCTTTTTATAGATAGGCACTATATTTGCCCTTTTCCAGTCTTCTGGAATCTCTCCCGTCTTCCATGACTTTTCAAAGATAATTGCTAATGGCTCAGATATCTCCTCAGTCAGCTCCTTGAGTATTTTAGGATGCATTTCATCAGGCCCTGGTGTCTTGAAGTCATCTAATTTGTATAAGTCATTTTAAACTTGTTCTTTACCTATTTTAGCCTTTTCTGGTCCTACCTCATTTTCACTAGACGTCCAATCACCACCAACCTTGGTGAAAACCGAAACAAAGAAGTCATTAAGCATCTCTGCCATTTCCACATTTTCTGTTATTATCCCCTCCCTCCCCTCATTGAGTAATGGGCCTACCCTGTCCTTGGTCTTCCTCTTGCTTCTAATGTATTTGTAGAATGTTTTCTTGTTACTCTTTATGTCTCTAGCTAGTTTGATCTCATTTTGTGCCTTGGCCTTTCTAATTTTGTCTCTACATACTTGTGTTAGTTATTTGTATTCATCCTTTGTAATTTGATCTAGTTTCCACTTTTTGTAGGACTCTTTTTTTTAATTTTTAGATCATTGAATACCTCCTGGTTAAGCCAGGGTGGTCTTTTCCCATACTTCTTATCTTTCCTACGCAGTGGGATAGTTTGCTCTTGTGCCCTTAATAATGTCTCTTTGAAAAATTGCCAATTGTCTTCAATTGTTTTCCCCTTAGACTTGCTTCCCATGGAATCTTACCTAATAACTCCCTGAATTTGCTAAAGTCTGCCTTCTTGAAATCCATTGTCTTTATTTTGCTGTTCTTCCTCTTACCATTCCTTAGAATATGCAGTGCAATCTCTTAAAGAGTGTGTGCTTTCTCAGGAGGGGACAATCCCCCCTAAACTCCCTCTGTAGAGGGAGCAGGGAGCAGCTCTGCTCTACAGTTTACTCAGGCCTATGCCTAATTGGCAGAATCTAGTCCTATGTGTGTACGCAAATGTTTTCTGTCCTGTTTCATTTAATTATGACAAAATTCAAGTGTCTCGGGAAAGATTGTTTTTTTTATAAATATGACTGTGATCTGGTGAAAATTGTTTCAGTCAAAATAAGTCATTTCAGAGTAGGCAGCAGATCAAGTCAGAGTTTAAAACCTGAAATAACATCCTAGCTTACTACTTGTATAGGTATTTTTGCTTTTATCAAAGTATTTCAGCCCTCTTCTAAACCTCAGTATTTACAAGCCAATTTTTCCGACACTTCATAACTTAACAGCAGTAGGGAATTCAAATTGCTACCACAAGTATCCGTTTTTTCTGACATTTGTCTAACAGATTTTATTTATCCAGGCCACAAAGACTGTCATGCTATGGTCAGTCCTTTTGATGATTTGGTAGAGGACTTTGTAGGTCAAGACAAACCAAACACAAACTGCTTGGTGCAAATCCTAAGGGAGGCATGCATATATTTAAAATAGGATCTGAAGCAAATAAGGGATGAGTTCAAAATATTTACAGTACTAAGAGGAGGATTTAGATAAGGCAATAAATACACAGCGATATTAAATAACTATATTTAATATTGCTTCCTTAAAGTTGGTTCCTTGTTCTTTATGGCGTATGAAATCAGGCTGAGAAGTATTGGACTCATTTTTGTTTGAGGTTGTCAGTGCTGCCTCAATGGAAGGTAGGGTGTTGGCTTTCTTCAAACATGCTTACTGCTGGACCATTGGTCAGTTTCTGGTTGCCCATCTCTTGATGTCTTTGCCAACTATTGTCCTGTCTGTAACCTTCCATTTTTGGGAAAGAGTCTAGAGAAGATGGTGGTGGTAAGGCAACTTTAGAGTCATACAAAGTCCTCAGATTTTCCTGATCTTTGTCAATCTAGTTTAAACCTGGGTTTACAGTAATGGAAAACCAATATCCAACAACATATGACCTGCTAACATCATGAATCCATCACAGCTAGACTTCAGACCAGAGCACAGTATGGAGACAGCTGTAGGAGCACTAAAGGATTGCTTGCTCATGCGAATAGATAGAGGCCATATCTCAATGCTCATGTTACTAATCATAGGTGCTGACTCCGTAGGTGCTCTGGGGCTGGAGCACCCTCAGGGAAAAAAATGAGCAGCCCCCTTATCAGCTCTGCCTCAACCTCCAAGTGCCTCCCGCCTGCCGGCGAGCCCCACCAATCAACATCTCCCCCTCCCTGCCCCTCCCACCCACCACAATCAGCTGTTTTGCAGCATTCAGGAGGCTTGCGGGGGGAGGAGCAAGGATGCAGCATGCTCAGAGGAGGGGGCAGAACTGGGTGGAAAGAGGTGGGGCAGGGGTGGGATAGGGTCTTGGGGGAAGGGGTGGAGTGGGGGCGGGGTCTGGGGCAGAGCCAGGGGTTGAGCACTCCCAGCACTTTGGAAAGTCAGTGCCTATGCTACTAATCATACTTTCTGCAGTTACTGATGAAGTGAAACACAAAATGCCAGTCATCTATCATTCCTGTGTAGCAGGACCCAAAGTATGGTGGTAGGTGACTGTTCTTCTTTAAAGCTCCTCATTTGTGATGTGCCACATGAATCTATTTTTCTCTTCAGCGTCTATAGGAGACCTCAAGGAAATGTGGTGAAATGCCACATTTTCCACCACAAAAAATGCACCACCAACACCTACCTGAAAATCTAATTGTCCATATTTGTCATTGCCATGACAAAGTTGTCCCAGTGCTTCTGGGAAATCAGCACCAGGCGGAAGAACAGCAGGCTCAGACTAATGACAGAAGACCACAGTTCTGATGGATGTAAGGAGGTAAACTTTGAAGAGCTAGATGTAATATTCTCCCTTTTTCACTGCACAGCTCATCCAAGTGTAACGTGGTATGGTCTTGCTGGATTCCTTAGTAATCCTGGATGATTAGTTAGCAGCAGTGTAAAGAAATATCTTCTTCCAACTTTGCCTCTTCCTCTTGATGATGATTTGACCAGAGTGGTTCATGTATTCATCGCCTCTGGTTTAAATTACTGTAATTGACTGAACGTGAGGCTGAAGGTAGAAGCTTTGCATAGGTTTCAGTTCATGTAGAATGCACAGCCTGCTTCAGTGGGCCTGTCTGTAGTGATCACTTGTGCTCTTGATCCTGCCATTCACTTCCAATTCATTTCCTGATGTCCAAAGCCACCTATTGGTCAAAACCCAGTTTACACCAGCAACTGCATTACCATCCATTACCTATCAAGACTATCTGTATCAGCTAACAACCCTGGATGCAATACATGAGAGATGAAGATAAAGCATTTGCAGTGGAGCCATGAAATACCAAAAGGTTTACACAAACCCAAAGTATTCTCACTCTTATATCAGGCTGCAAGAATCTTCAGTTTGACATTCTGTAGTTATTTTTTAAAAGTAGTAGTGTTCATTTGCCTTACAATAGTACTCCGAGACCTCATTGTGGTAGGCACTTAAAAATACCCGGTAAGACCCATTCCGAGTTGAAGAGCTTATTATCTAAATAGGCAAGATAGACAAATGGTGGGAGAAAGGAAGTAATATTAGCCATGTTTTACAGATAAATGTGTGTGTCACGGGGCACAGCTCCTCTGGTTTCAACCGGTACTAAATAGGCACACCTGAACGGCCTGGTCCACTGTAGGAAGTAAGTTTGAAAGAGAGAATTTGTTACAGGAAGGGGCAACAACCAGGAAGAATGCCCCAGAGTTAGCTGACATTTGCAACAGAGCTGCTGGGGGGGAACCAGCTAGTGAACGTCTGCTGCCCACAAGGTCCCACCAGGCCAGGTACAAGCTGATTGCTGAAGGGAGGGATTGAAGATAAGCCCTGCCCTGGGGTCTAGCTGTACTCAACCTTCAAAAATAAGCCAGACCTCTTTAGACTCTTTTGAAACACTCAAAGTCTGAGTGCCCTCATAACTAGAAGGATTTCTGATGGGGCAAGATCTCTGAAAACATCCAGACATGACCTAAAAGAGTCCAAGCTATTGCAGTGTGTATATATGTATATGTACACACACACACGTAGACATGTGTGCGCGTGTCTATATACATGTATGTGTACATGTACAAATAGGTATATGTAGACATGTGTCCACATAAATATCTATACTAGTATATCATTTAATACTTATATATTTATATTAAACAACATATTATAGTACAGATGTGTACATAAGTATTCAAATATATATTATAATAAAATATGCAATATAACATCTCCCAAACAGAGCTTCCTAAAACATGGAAAGAAAAAAGAGCTGAAGATTCCAAGGAGTACATCCAGGTCCTCACCATTCAGATCTAATCTACCTGGATAGCTCTTGGATACTACTGTTAAGGGTGCTATAGAAAACCCTGAGACTGATACTTTATAAAACATATTAATCTTATACCATTAAAAATATGCTGTTATAAACTTAAGACATTTCTATGGGGCTCTTAAATGCATCGTGTCTTATAACCGTATACACTTACAGAAAACTATTCAAAATTTTAAACCTGCATTAAATGTTTCATGACTTTTGCTAGTGTTTTAAATATAGTAGTTAATCTTGAAGTGAGATTCATTTCTGTGAGGCTTTAGTGAATTTTAAAGACACTTGTAGAAAGAAATGGGTTGACTATGCCCTTGGAATGAAACCAGTCAGTAAGTCCTACCCTGAAAATAGAGCTGTGGAGCCTCTAATATAGTAATTTCTGTTCATAGAAACAAATATTTGGAAATAAGGGCAACCACAGTGAATTTCCTTTACAGGGTGTGAGGTTGGATGGTTAAAATGTGGGAAGACCTTCAATGTTTTTTCCCTCTGAGAGTAAAAGAAAACATAATGACTATGTGCTTACCATTTCTACTGTGTGTAAGGGTCTGCAAGTAGAATGAAACAGTAGGAAAAGAAAATGTTTGTTGCTGGGATAGGAACAGAGTTGCTTATTTTGAATGATTCAAGAAAAAAATCCACACAGTGGGGAAAATTGTCCTTCTCGGGTCTCTTTTACAAATACTATAATTAGTCAGTCTTTTTTTGGCCTGGCTGCTGGTTAGTTAGCCTGATAAGCTTGGTGTGGTTTCCTGCTAATCAAAATGTCATTATCCAATCAGATTTAGCAGGTTCGTAGTATTTTATTATGTGATTCTCTTTTATGGAAAATAGAAAAATGACTTACATAGGCTGTATATAATCAACCAGTTAATCAGTCTCTCCATTGGAGATAGTTGTTGATTTGCTAAGGTCACTGGTAATACTGGTTCTGAAAGCCATGGCTATTTGTTGTGGCACTTAATCAGTGCAGCAGTGTAGGACATCAGGTTGCAATTCATGTAGGCAGTTAATTTCATATTGTAATTCATCCATGGCCATGTATTAAGGAGAATTCCAGCTGTATTGCATGTTATTGCTGTGACTTATAAAACAGCCAGGACATACGAGAATAGGGCAGGGCATACAGGTTTAGATAAAATATGATATGACCCATAACTTTTGCTCACAAACCAAAATTTTCTGAGGCTTGGGACAAATATATATAATATATGTTTTCTCTCTACTAATGTTTATCACTTTCCCTGACTTCGTACTTCCTGTTTGCAGGCAGGATGGGAAGCAGAAGTGATATCACAGTGTGCCTCAAGAACAGTGCTTAATTTGTGCCAGCGTTGAGCCCCAGCACCTCTAGGCTTGCTGCATCAGTTATGAAAGAGAAAAATTGCTGGAGCCCCTTTTAATGATTTTAAAACATGATTCATCACAGGTTCAGAAAAATAGATATAATATTGCATAAATTATAAAGCACTAAAATAAATACCATGTACAATGCTGTAAAGTATTTTAAGTACATAGTTTGTATTCCTTATCTTTGACCCCAATATGTATTTTCATTGCATTAGGAATATTAATGGCCACAGGAGACAAAACTATTTTTCCAGTAAGTGTTAACTTTGTAAATTGTGACAATCAAAAGTGTGTGTGTTGGGGGCTTGGGCGGTGGGAAATACCCAGTTTTTGAGCTGGAAGTAGAAATTGATAATTACCAACATGTATCAATTAAAACTTCTACCAAGCATTTCCCTACAGGAGAGGAGGACAGGAAAGGAAACTGGGATGTAGTGATAATATGAATCAAAAGTATCTGCAAGGCTAGCACAATAAGTGCTGCCAACTCGTGTGATTTTTATCATGTGATTCATGATATTTTCTTAAAACCCCAGTCCTGGAGTCACACAGAGAAAAACTTTAAAACATGACCTGAGTGTACCCTAAAGGTTAAAAAAGAATGTAACCCAACATGTAGTATTTAAAAAAAAAAAAAAAAAAAAAACCACACACACAATTTTTGAGCCAATCATGATTTTGGAGCGGGGAGAGGGGGCTTGATTCATGATTTTTGCATTCTGGGGGAGGCATTACTGTTATAGAACTGGAATAGGAATAGTGTGGTGGTGAAATTATTTGGATAAAGATACAAAGAAAAAATTTAGAGAGAAAAACGAAAGCATGTCTATTTATGCTACAGATACCAGTAAGGGAGAAAAAAAAATACTGGACCAACTTTCAAGAAACTTGAAATCACAGGATACTTTCCTCATGGAGGAATTTATCTGCCCATATATCTGTTTAGCAACCAGAAAAACCAAACATTCATCATCATTATCACTGAGATTCTTAAAGTAGACAATATAGAACTTAGCTTTATGGTCTAGAAAATAGATAATCTGACTAGAGGAGAAACATCCTGCTTCTACTTCAATTAGGGTAGAACTGCATCATCACAAGGTTATAAGCATTCAAGAAATAGATTTGGGAAAATTAAGAAATATATGGCCACATTCTGTTACTCTTACTTACATAAAAATAACATATTGAAATAAATAGGACTACTTATGTGAGTGCTGCTCCATGTTAACGATGGTTGCAGAGTTTGGCCCTGAATGAACAAGGCACAGTAGATGAGAATTATTAGTAAATAAATAAATAAATAAATAAATAATAATATCTAGCCCTTTACTGAAGGGGAGACTGAGGCACAGAAAGATGAAGTGACTTGCCTGAGGTAATTCTGCAGGCCAGTGATAGAGCCGAGGATAGAACCCAGTCCAATGCTCTATCCACTAGGCAACACTGCCTCCCTATTAAAATACATGAATATAGAAAAAGATAGGAGGATCCTAAAAGTCCTAAAAAGGCTCAACAGACAACAAATTCCTGGAAAAGAATGCAAGGAAAAAGAAATGAGCAATGTGGCTTTATAAAGGGCTGCTGAAAGGCATCAGAGGAAAAACAAAGCTGTACAGGACTTAAGAAATGGGAAAGGCAACCAATCACGCAGAGGCAGTTAAGGCTTGCAATCAAGAGATAAATAAAGGCCAAAAAAACCCAAACACAAAAACAGAGAATTATTCGTAGCCAAAGGGCTTGGAGATAATAAGAGGGTTTTTTACAGCTATATCGGGGGGAGGGGAGGGAATAGAGAGAGAGAGAGAGAATCTTGAGCTGATTGATGCCTGAGACAATGACATAGTGAGTTTTGACTGTGTTCTGCACTCAGGAGTAGCCTGCTTAGTTACTTGTTAGTGGACAATGGTAAAGAAAATCCATTAAGTGAACAAAAAATCCCAAGTTCTTTAACGTCTATCTCAGGGGTTGGCAACCTCTGGTACGCGGCTCGCCAGGGTAAGCACCCTGGCAGGCCGGGCCAGTTTGTTTACCTGCCACATCCACAGGTTCGGCCGATCATGGCTCCCACTGGCCGTGGTTCACCGCTCCAGGCCAATGGGGGCTGCGGGAAGCAGCGTGGGCCAAGGGATGTGCTGGCTGCCCTTCCCGCAGCCCCCATTGGCCTGGAGCGGCGAACCGCGGCCAGTTGGAGCCGCGATCAGCCGAACCTGCGGCCGCGGAAGGTAAACAAACTTGCCCGGCCCACCAGGGTGCTTACTCTGGGGAGCCACATGCCAGAGGTTGCCAACCCCTGGTCTATCTTAATAATGAAACCTAAGTCAGCCTAATACTCATTTACCGACTAAACGCATCAACAACAGACTTTTTAGGGTAGAAATAACAGGAGTACTTGTGGCACCTTAGAGACTAACAAATTTATTAGAGCATAAGCTTTCGTGGGCTACAACCCACTTCTTCGGATGCAAGAACAGAGTGTATGACTACCTCTGGCCAGGTGATTGATACATAATATCCCTTCTGAGTCTAGTACAGCATTTTGAGGCTGGAGGAGCAGCAAGAGATGGAATTATTCATGGCTTCACCATGCTGTAGAACAGGCCTGCCTGAGAACTGTCTGCCCTGATCCTCCAGCCAAGGAAGCAAGTCTTATGATGGAAGGGAAACTAGTTGGAATAGTGAACTCCCTCAGATGAGACCCACATTCCACTAAAATTGGAGAAGTATGATCATTTCTTACACACTGAGATCACTCCAGGAGAAGGATTTACAATGTGAGGTCCAGAAAAGCTGTGGTGGTAGATTTGATCATTAGAAATAGCAGTAGTTGGCTATACGGGGACGATGAGAACCATTACATGAATTTCCTATCCAGTATTAGGATGACAGATCTCCCAAGATGTCTGGACAAGCTTGTAGTGCAGACAGCCTGCCTTTGGTTAAAATCTTACATTGGGCCAGATTTATATAGGTATTTAGGTTCTTATCCATGCAGATAGGCCCTAGTAGGATTTACAAAGGCACCTACAAAGGTTAGGCATCTAACTTCTATTGATGCCAATGACTTCAATGGGAGTTAATCTCCTAACATGGATGGAGTAAAAGAAATGGACTGAAAACAAAATAAACAAAGGAGACCCAGCTATACCATGATGACTGTCTTTTTGTTCTGTGTTTCTACAGCATCTAGCAAACCCGTGTCCAGGTCCATGACTGTACCTCATGGATTCTACGATAATACAAACAATAATAATAATGGTGTACAATCTTTATCAATATACTCTTATATTGTGTGTGTGTATGTGTTGTAGGGGGACGCAATCCAGTTGTTAGGCACTTAGGCCCTGATTTTCAAAGGTATTTAGGCATTGCTGAGCTCAGCATTGTAATACCTAACTGATTTAGATGCCTAAATCTCATTTAAAAGGGATTTAGGCACTTGGGAGTCTACATCTGCACTTGGAACTAAAGGTGTAATTCCCAGCTCAAGTAGGCAAACATATGCTAGCTTGATGAGAGATCTCATGTAGAGTAGCTGTGGTATCACAGGCAGTGGTGAATGACAGCACAGTGACTCCAAGTACATACCCCTGGGGCCCAGAATGGGTTTGTACTTGCGGTGGATAGGCCCCTACCACTGCTTGCTACCGCGGCTACACTATATTTAGTGTGCTAGCTTGGTAACAGCTAGCATGAGTATACCTGTGCGAGGTGGGAATCACACCTAGCTCCAAGTGTAGATGTAGCCTAAATCCCGTTGACTATCACATATGGCAGGCCATGAATACTAAGGAAATCCTTGTCCATCTCTGTATCCCATTGAAGTCCAGGAGATTATTGGTGTAATAAGATACTACTCAACACTTCATGAAGGGTATCATGAATCTGGCCTGTAAGATAGCAATGAACAAGAATTATGTCACCATACAGCATCCTGTGTGCAACTATAAGGTATGGTAGGTCTGGAATAGGATTCTGGAAGCGAGTGATACACATATTGTGAAATTGAAGCATAAACACAGTCTGAGTGCTTCTGTAAAGTTCTACTACCCATTATTAGCCTGTTGCTATCCCTGAGAACTCATGGTAAGCCATGTTAGCCTTGCAAATACTTGATGAGGAAGGATCATCTTGTGGTTAAGAGACTTGAGTTGGATTTGTGAGAGCTGGGTTCCATTTGCATCAACAGAATGAGATTGTGTGATGGAATGGAGGGGAAGTCAGTACTTGATGAGTAAAAAGTGCAGAAGGGGGGTGAATGGAGAAGTTTGGTGGAGCAGGCTGGAGTAAGTCTGTGAAAAGGTTTTAAAAGGAGGGCAATTTTGACTTAGATCATGAAATTAATAGAGAACTAGCTGAGGCATGTGAGGAAGGGGATGACTTATGATGTTATTTTAGTTGCTGTACATGATACTTATAGTGTTGTTGTATCCTGATTTAAAATATTTAAAAAAAAAAGAAATTGGCCAATAGTGTCTCATTGTCTTTCTTTGAACTCTCATAGTTATTTAACCACCTGTTAAAGTTTTTATTGCTACAAAAAACCCCACACCTTTGTGCACTATAGTCAACACATTTATATTCAGTACTGTATGTGATCCCATTTGTATGATCTTCTTGAAAGATTTAGAGTTGAAGTTAAAGATGCACTATAAACCACTGCCTAAAAGATATTCAGTTAATGGTGATGTCAAAAAATAAGTCTTTGTTAAATAGAGGGGCATAAGACAATATTTACTGCTAGTGAAAATATGGGCTCACATTCTCACTGATTTCCACAAAAATAAAATGTTTTTGACATATATAAAACGTGGCCATTTCAAGCATGAAGAATTGGTTGCAAAAATGTTCTAATTTTGCTGCAAAAATGGCACCCTGCACTGTTATCTTGCCTTTGTATTTTGCTATGTCTGCAGCACCAAAATGATTTTGCTACTTGAAATGAAAAGATTTCTCCAATTTTTTTTTCTTTACTATATATTGGAAAACTCCACATGCAGATGCTCCCAAAGGAAAACTGTTATTTTTAACACAGACCTGGTTGTTGGGTGCATTTCTTCTCACACAAGTCCTCAGTGTTCAGAGTTTACAACATAGCCCTGCTTCTCTTTAATCTGATTAACTCATGTTCAGTCATATCCTCCCACAGCAATGCACACACATCAAAATTCCCCCCCCCCTTTCCTCTCTCTTCAATCACACAAAGACAGAATACATGGATTATGTGTAGAAAATCATGCAGGTGTAAGCTTGAGGAAATGCATCTTATGACTCATAGGCAATGTGCCTACCATGTGTTATCTTATTGATGAGCAAGACTGGCTTCAAAATAAAGACTTTATTAAGAATGATAACTACATACAGAAATAAGGTAGCAAAACTTCTTACTGTTCTCTAGCTGTCACTTGTAACTTACGCCCTGTCTTGGGTTTCTCCCCACCCCTTTTTGTCTTACCCAGCATTCAATACCTCACAGGAAAATAAAAAGACTGCATGCAGAGTGTACAAGTGTCACATTTCAACATTTCCTGAAGGACTTAACCTACAGCACACCTTCCCTTTTTTTTTTTTTTTTAATCTCTTCTTAATTTCCTGACTGAAGTAAAACACTATGAAATTAAACTACAAATGTAACTCTTCAGTTTGCTTTTAAAAAAAAAACTTTAATATGTCTCAATCAGTCTCTTTAGGGCATTTCAGCAATCTTCTTGATCTGCTTTATTGTGAACCCTCTTTAGGCAAGTCCTCGTCTGTAACAGACTGTTCAGTCTCAGAGGCAGTAACAGGATCAGTTTGTGAATTATTTTTTTATTTGTACATTTGCTGTCAGTTCATTTGTCTCTGCCTCCTCAGGTATCCTGAACAGGTGCTTATGATTCCTTCATAAGAATTTGCATTCATCTGTGATCACTGTATATGAGCAAGGAGATTCTTCTTTTTGACCACTATAGCTTTGACTGGCAAGTACCCATCTTCCCAAATGCTCGACTGGAGTGTTTTTTTGTTTTGTTTTGTTTTGTAATGGTGAAAGAGGTCTTGTTCCTTTGTTGTCATATTTTGTCAGATTGTACTTTCCTAGTTTTGTCCTCACTATCACAGACTCTTTAGTCATCCTCTGTTTTTGTGTCATATCTGGCATTTATACATCTGTCGTAAAGGAGTTCATATCCTTTCCATATTGCAGTGGGTTGCTCTTTAGTTGAATAGTCATCTTCTTACTAGATGTGGAACTTGCCAAGCCAATTTGCGGCAGCCTCATCAGAGAAGTGCAGAGCCCTCAGACCACCATCAAATCTGGTCAGAGAGCAGTTGCCAGTGATGTGTGACATTGTCTGTCTTTGGCCAGAGGTGCAGGTGGGATCCTCTTGTTGACCCCAGACAGAAGGCTGGCTACACATTGACCCTGGCCCATTTTTAAATGGTTCAGAATGGCCCATGAGTCTGTGGCAAATCAAAGCTGATACGTTTGGTTTGATCAATTACAAGAACCTGTTTTTTATGTCAACTTCAGACCATTTTTCACGCCACATCAATGTCACAGAGAAATCTGGGCAGGACAAGTGGGTCCACAAGGGGCGCCTCGATGACAAGTGTGCTCTTGGGTGGTTGAAGAGGTCTGTGTGTAATGGTAGACTTGGGTTTGTCCTGATCTTCTCAACCATTCTGGCTGTAGCATCCTCATGATGGATATGTGGAGGAGTTATGTTACTTAACATGAGGAGCCACGGTACTGTTTTCGATCAATCATCCCAGTTGTAGTGTACATGGTTGAGTGTAGTTGTGTGTCAATCAACTTTACATAAGAGAAATGGAGCCAGACTGGAGCACTGTATTCTGCTGAAGAATAAGAGTGCTAAATTGGAAGATTGGAGAATTTGAGTGTTTGCTCCCCATGAAGTGCTGGCTAGTTTACTTAGAAGGTTGTTACGCATCCTCACCTGAACTGCAGTTTTCCTCAGGTGGTTAAGCTATGTGAGAGATCTATCTAGGATTACTCTGAGGTAGTCTGGGTGGGATTTTTTTTTCAAGAGATCTCCATTGAGAAAGATATTCAGTTCTTCGGCTGCTCTGACTTTCTCAAGATGGAACACACTCAAAATTGTCTTGGTCACGCTTGGTTGTAAATGCTACTGACCACAATATTTGGCCATCTTAATCAAGTCAGCCTTTAGGGCATCTTCAAGTTCTGAGAATGAGCATGCTTGGATGACCAAGCAAATGTCATCTACATATGTGAACTTGTGGAACTGGGTGAGTGGAAGGTCATTTGTGTATAGGTTGAAAAGTGACGTTGCCAACACAGAGCCTTGGGGTAGACTTAGTTTTTTTCCCCCTTTCCCCTTGCTAACTCTGTCTCCCATGTGCACTCAGAATTGTCTGTGGCAGAGGAGAAAGTCAATGACATTGGCTATGCATGCTGGGAGTGCTCTTGGCAATTTGACTAAAAGCCCCATGTGCCAGACAGTGTCATGTTGCTGTCCTGCTCCCATCTGAAAACTACTTTTGATTAATGGTGTCAAAGCTAGCACTTGAACGCAGGTGCTCCGAGCTCTTTGAAAGCCTGCTTACTCTACGCTGAGTATTGACTAACACTCCAGCACCTTGAATGGCACAGACAGAGATAATGTTGCAAGCTATTGACCAATATGTGGGTCTTTCTCCAGTTTTAGGAGCGTTATGACTTTTGACATTTGCCATATCTTCAGATTGTGATGTTCGTTGCCCATTTGAGTGAAGAACTGTGCTGGCCACTGGTGAGCATGAGTCCTAAATTACTTCAAGAAACCTAGTGGTACCTTATCATAGCCAGCAGCAGTATTGCTCCTAATATCACTCAGATTTTTTTGGGGGGGGAGAGGTGATAGATCAGTGTTCTTATTGTATACCCCAGGGAAACTGATGACCCAACCAGCAGACCACATTTGAAATCCTTTCTAGGGCTGAATCTCAGTCACTTGCCAGCCAACATTCCTGATGCAATTTCACCACGCCCCCCACCAAAGTTCGAGCCATTGGGCTAGCCCAGAGAATATACTGCAGTTCAAAGTTCAGGACTTGTCGACAGCCAAATGTAGTATTATTAGATGAGTAATGCAAAATATGGATCTCCTTCTGTTGCATCGATTGCTTTTTTATGAGAAAATTCTTCCACATTCAGCTAATCCATTGGCTTGAGAATATCTGGGAATAGATGTTTTATTATGAAAGTTGTATGTGTTAGCAAAATTCAGGAATCCCCTATTCTTGAAAAGTGGGCTGTTGTCAGATATTACTGTTCTTGGAATTCCATAATGTGTAGATTTAATATTTCTGACAACTGTGGTACTTCAAGTGTGACTATTTCTGGGAAATCGGTAGAGTGCTCCATTATAACTGGATGATTATGGCTTCCCAGGCTGAATATATCAATACTGACTTTGTCCTATAGAATTGAGTTATTTGTGTGGTAACATTGGTTCTTTCTGCTGGGAATCGCTGTAGCTCTAAAACATTCCACACCTGCTTACCATTTCTCTGATGTTACCACTCATCGGTGGACAGAATACAGCTTCTTAGCTCTCCTGTGTCATTTGGTCAATCTCAAGTTTATTTGTTCCAGTACTTTTCTCCTCATCACTCTGAGAAGCATTATCTGTGCTCCATTCAAGAGCACCCCTGAGACCACTGAAACCTCATTTCTGTAATGGGAACATGCAGGTGAGGAGTGTTGCTTCCCTCCCCCCCTTTACTTGTAGCTTGTGTCACTGCTTGCAGTCTGTCTCCAGTTCATCCCATTGTTACCTGGGGTTCTTTCAACCCAAAGCTCTTGGTAACTTTTACTCTGTGCGAGGAGGTGTCAGGAAATAAATCAGGGGAGACATGGCCGTCCAACCGATAGATGGCTGGCACAAACAGGACAACACAAGAGTGCTTTCACTTAAAGCTAAACTTTACTTAGACTCAAGCACTTACACACATCCGCAACAAGATTAGTGAAATACTCCCAACCCTTGATAATTACCAAAGCTGAGTGTGGCTCTCGAGTGGCACAGTGGCAGCCCATCTGCCAGTGGGGAACTCAAGATGCATCCAGAGGGAGAGACCAGTCCTGAAGAGTCCCCATCCCCCCGCAAAGAGTCCCACCTATCTCAAGCTTTTTCCCCTTATTTATACATTAGTAATAAAAGACATGTCCCTTAAAGAAAAGTTGTCAAGCAAGCAGTTCCACTGGGCAAGCAAGAGGCTCCTTCTGATTATTGATTGACCAGGTGTGGGTCTTTCCAGAGTCTGATGCCTTGAGACCCGAATAGATATTCCTAAGGGTACATCCTGTTCTTCTAAAATGTATCAGCAACTTCAACACAATTCTTATCAGGAAGGACATGGAGTCAAGCTGCCCTTTCTGTAGCACCCTAAACCCCCCACCCTTCCTGCCTTGGTCAAGCTGCATGGCCACTTTACAGCCTGCTGACTAGGTTGCTTTTTAACAATAAGCCATAGTAGTTTCAAGCACTTTACTGGTTTGCCAAAGTCTCCCATACACCATGTGCCTGGAGATACAGCACATGATGCTTTTATCATGTTGATATTTATGTTTACGGTTTGTTCTAGATTATCAGGCTATATATTGTTAGACAGTGCATAGGTTTGTGAGAATGTGTCTACCTGTCACAGCCTCTTGGGGTGGCCTCTTGAGCGGCCTAAGCATCACCCGATTGCCCCCCCCCCACTTAGTTTGCTGTCAGTGAGGTCATTGTTTGGACCCTCACCTTCCTTTAATCCTGTCAGCATTTCACTTGTCATCTCTTCCAGTCTCCTGGCTGTTTTCTTGGAGGCATCCTGGTGCAGGATTGTCACCATCTTGCTCCCCAAGACCTTTCTGCCTTCCTTTCCTTCACTGCACTCTTCCCTTTATAGCAGGCCTTGTTTCCTGGTTGCAGCTGTGGGTGACTGCCTCCATGAATGGCAGCTCTGGCAACTGTGAGGGGGTGTGACCAAGCTGCTTCCTTGTAAACAGGAGGATCTCTCCTCCCCCCTCTATTTATGTTCAGTATAAGGGTTGTAGACCACATTACAGTGCCATTACTAAGTGGAACTCAGGTCACATACTTGATGGTGCTTCTCCCACTTCCTTTTTGTGTATTGCAATTACTGGTTTGTGATCAATTTCTGCTTTGAAGCTATGAACGTAAAGAAAGGTGTGAAAATTTTTGTGTATATCTTCTCTGTAATTGTCATAGGCCTTGATGCATGAGACTGGCAACCAATCATTTTCATTACACTGAACTATTACTGCTCCTAGCCCTCCTTTCAAGGCAATTATGGGGAGTTTGATGTCTTTCAATGGGTCAAAAAATTGCAGCACTGGAGCTCTGATTTAAATTATTGGACTCTTTCATGCTCTGGCATCCATGCCTGTTTGGTGACCTTGAAGAGGAGATGTATTAGATGAGTTGTGTGAGCTGTACAGTTAGGCATGAAGTTGCTGACATAACTCAACATGCCTAGAAGCTTTTGAATTATGTTTTTATCTCCAGGCGTTGGCATGTTCAATATTGCCTGAATCTTAGCTTCATTGGGCAAGCTCTGCTTTGAGGACACTCTCTCTCAAGTATGGTTTTCCATTGTTTGAAATTGACATTGGCCTTATTCAGTTTAAAGTTATTAGCTCTCATTCCTGATGCACAGTGGTGGTGCTGCCCAAAATTGTTATGTCATCAACGTATACTTTCATGCCTGCTAGATCTTCTAGCATCTGGCTCGTTCTACAGTGAAAGACTTCTAGAATCAAATATATTCTGAAAGAGAGCCTCTGATGAACCAGTGTCTGCCACTTGGAGTGCTGAAAGTGCAGATCTTAAAACTCTGTGTCTAAGTAGTGCTGCCAAATTCCTACCAATACATTTAATATGCTGAAGAATTTGACTCCTTCCATCTTAATCAATATTTCACTTCTTATGAGCATGTGGAAATATTTTCTTTTTATGTTTTTGTTCAGCTCCTTAGGGTCCATACATAGCTGGAATTCTCCACTTTTTTCCCCTCTACAACAACTAAGGAGTGAACCTAATCCATCAGTTGTTGTATTTCCTGAATGGTACCATCTGTTATGTTTTGCAGCTCATCTTCTACCCTCTTTCTTAAAGCTTGTGGAAGTTTATGTGCGTCATGTATCATAGGTTCTGCATCATTCTTAACCATATCTTGTATGTTAGCAGGAGGCACCCATTTCATGTGAATACAACTTCATATGATGCTAGTAATATATTCATATCTGATTCTAGGTTGTCTTTGTCTCTATAACATACTTCATCTTGATGGGACCAACGTTTCACATGTGTTGGCCCAAAACTGGTTGGTTGTCTCTGGATGCCACCACAAACTCTTGTTTTATCATTTTCCCTTTTTATTTAGGTATCAATGTGCTCTGTCCCAACACTGTAATTGTTCCTCCATTAAAATTTTCAGACACTTTTGACTCTTTCATTTTTATGTGCTCCTCACATCTTTCTGTTTCTGTTTCAGTTATAACATTTACTTGTGCCTCAGTGTTTATCTTGTATGTGACAGATGCAGAGCCATCCCTAGCTGGCGAATTGGGGTGACTGCTCTGGGTTCCATGCTTTGGGGGGCCCGTGGGCCAGCGCAATTGGCCGGCACCATATGGGCGGCAGGTGAACCACTGGCTGGGGGACCCAGCCCCACCCATTCCACCAGAGGGAGAGTGCGCGGTAGTTGGAGCACTGGGAGGGAGAGCGCATGGTGCCGTCACAGCCTCCCTGTCCCCAGAAAGGCGGGCGGCGTGGCCCCAACCTCCTGGAGGCCAGCAGCACTGCCGAAGGGAGGCTGGGGGGGCAGAGTGTGGGCTGGACCAGGCTGGCTGTTTGGGGAGGCACCGGCTCCCCCAGCCTCCCTTACCCAACCCTGGCGCGGTTGGTCCTGGAAGTGACGTCACTTCCAGCTCCCAAGTGATGTGATTTCCGCCCCAGGCCCCACACCCCCATAGGGACGGCCCTGCACAGATGTGACATTTGTGCACATTTAAATTAGCGAATCTTTTGAGTTTGCAGCCTCCTCTATTATTGTGCATAAGGACAGTTCTTTCTTTTCACTGGAGGAATCCCTTTCTTAACTCAATACATTCAGTTTCATGCATTCTCTGCACATTTTAGCATAATGGTTGGACTCATTACAGTTTCTGCATATTTCCCAAATTCTGAGCCTTTCCTATACTTACGATAGCTGCCACTGTTTCCTGCTTTCAATGTTTCTATCACTTGCCAATTTAATTTCTGTGAACCTTCTCTTTGCTGGGCTAGCTATAATATTCCAGTCATGCTCTGTGCATTTTGTAGGGGCTTTTATATGTTTCTGTTTGTTCTGCTGCTTGGCATATACGTATTGATTTTTCTAGTGTTAGATCCATCTCTCTGTTACTGGTTGTAGATTTTTTTTATAGTTACATACCAGGACAATCTGACCATTAATGAGAGAATCTTCTAATATTCCATGTTCACAGAACTGACTTTTTAGTGTTAAGTCTGTGACAAACTCCTTGACAGTTCCCCTTCATTCTCCGTTCCCATCCTGCACATATATCTTTTTCATAAGTAACATTTTTTCCTAGGGACACAATGATCTTCAAAGACTTTCATTTTTTTCCTGCAAAGCTTACCTCTCTCTCCCCCCTCAACCATGTAAATGGAATGCATTGTGTAAAGCTAGTGCTTCTGTATCTGCCACAGTTAAGAGCAGAACAATCTTTTGCTCATCTTCCAGTTTATTTGTCTGCAGCTTTCATGTATAGTTCAAATGCCTGTTTGAATGTTTTCAGGCATCTTCAGGATTTCTCGAGGCTGGGGAGGAAGCTACTTGGTGTTGCACAGGCTCCAAAGCAGTCATTTCACTGTTACCTCTCTTACTGGGCCTTCCAAAACTCTGCCTCCCACTGCTGGTATTATGTAATATACTTAACTAACAAGACTGGTTTCAGGATTAAACTTAATTAAGAACAGAAACTCCGTACAGAGAAAAAGGTAACAAACTTCCTACTATTCTCTGGCCATAGCCTGCAAATCCACTGTCCTTGGCTCTTCTGTTTTCTCTTTCCAGCATGCAGCACCTCACATGAAAGAAACAAAAATCCTGCATAATGAATGTACAGGAAATGTGGCATCTCTATGGTTTCTGGAGGGCTTACTCTATAACACACATTCCAGACCAAAATGGTACAACCACTTAGCACAGAATGCAAGGCAGAGGAGATTTCGGCTCATTGCATGTAAAATCACTTATGCCGGCTGTGACAGGTTTGGGACTCACCACCGCAGCACCTCCTGCTGGCACGTCTGGGAATTAGCTCTGTCCTCTGCGGGGCGCCCTCTGCCGGAGGTGTCCCGTCCGTTGTCTGCTCCCCTGTTGGTGTCCGGACCCGCGTTGCTCCCCGCTCGGCAGCATCCTCTTCAGGACACTGCCCTCTAGCAGTGCCCACTGCTCTGGTCTCACCCCCTTCTGGGGGGTCTTGTGTTATCAGCAGTCCTCCGTCTGCACCTCTTCTAGTGGCCAGCTGCAGCCTCAAAGTCTAAGCCCTTTGTCACAGGAGCCAGACACAGCCTGTATCAGGCCATGCTCCTCCTCAGCCAGGTGTAGTACAAGGGGCGAGGGGGGGACCCAGGCCCACCCGCTACTCTGGGTCCCGACCCAGGGACCCTTTAGTGGCAGCCTCCCTGTTTTCCTTCTCTCCCCTTGTCAGACTTTGTCCCTGAGCTGCTTCCCCTTTGGCCTTGTGCACCCGCTTGGCCCTTTGTAGCAAGGCCTGCAGCCTGGGGTTTTCCTTGGCTGGAGCTCCCCAGCTCCTTCTGCCCTTCCCCAGCACTGGTTCTACCTTTCAGCCCAGGAGCCAATCCTCCTCCCTTGCCAGTCAGGAAAAGACTACCTCTCCTCCTGCTAGGTGGCCTTTATATAGGACCTAACCTGGCCCTGACTGGCTGCCTCTGCCCTGCCCTGATTGGCTCCTAACAGGCCTCTGTTGCTTGGCTGCCAGCCTGTGCAGCCTCAAAGGCCTGTTCCAGCCTTTTTCTCAGGGGTTGGGGCATCGCCCCACCACACTGGTGTAAAGCAGGAGTAGCTGCATTGAAGTAAACATAAAATGCTGTAAGTGAGAGTAGAACCAGATTTTGATAAATTTTCAAAGCAAAAGTGGCCATATCTTCTGAATGATTTGAGTTTTGAACCATCCTGATGCAGTTTAAGGTTTCAGTTAAAAAATGCAATATGGAGCTGAAACCAGATTGACTTTGAGTTTCAAGGTGGAGAAGAGCCTAACACAAAATTCAGGATCTGAACTAACGAAAACTAAGACTCATTTAAGATAAAAGGGTTTATACAAACCACTATGAATAAAACTATCAAAAGTCACAAAACTCAAGGAATGCCAAAAGAACATTCTTTTTCTTTTATTTACATTTCCTTTTTTCCTTTGTTTTCTTGTTGATACATTTAAGTTCTTCCCTGGTTCACTCTTCTAATTACAGAAGAATAAAAAATTAAATTATTGTTTTTTTAATATAACAAAATTAATAGGCAGAGGATTAATCTAAATTACTTGTAAGCCATAATATTTGTTAACCCAAAGCTGCTGTCAAAGTTTCACCTTTTGTTACTCTGGCCATCTGGCTAGTGAAATCTGTGTTAATGGCATGAACTCAGCCATGGCATGTATCCATCATGCAGAGAGAGAAAGAGAGACACACACACACACATCAGATCTTTCCACAGAAATGATAGCACTGTCCATGTTTATTAGCATCGCTAACAAAATTGCAGTGCTCAGCATTAATGAGCAATTTCATTAGTGCCCATCATTCTGACAAAATTGTAATTGGAATGTTAAATGAGGTCCTTGAGGGTGCCTTGGCTATGTCACTTACATTAGAATGTAGAGATGTCTGCTTATAATAGTATCTTCTCTAATATCCAGCCTACTGTACGCATAAGCTTTAGGAATAAAACCAAGAACATATGGGGTCATCAGCTAGCCCCTTATTACATGTTACCATCCAGCTGTTGAAGAAGCTAAATATTAAAATGAGAAACACAGTTTTTATCATATTTCAGATATTTATTCCACATATCCTTCTAAAATAAAACAGTCAAAGGAATTATAAGGATTGCAATCTGTATGATGGCTTAATTCTCCAGTGAACATAATTTAAATGACATGGTCAAAGTGCTCATATCAGAGGGCACGCTAGAAGAAGTCAAATTAAATTCCTATCATTTAACAAAAATCAGAGTTTAAATCAGCTGTCACTTAACCAACACAAACAAAGCATTCTAACATAAGGAGTATACTTGTGTATACTAATAATAGGTAGTAATGTTCAAATCTGGATTCAGATCTAGAGCTGGTCAGGAATTTTTTGATAAAACGTTTGGGGTTTTTGCACAGAAAATGCTGATTTGCCAAAAACAAAACTTGTAATGGGAACGTACCAGTTTCAATGTAACTTTCAGTGGGAAAGGTTTCTCGGGTCCAGGATAGAATTTTTGGGAAGGGGGAAGGAGAGAGAGAAAGAGACAGTCAACCAGCCTAGTATAGAAAATAGCTCTGTAATTAGTGTCTTTCTCCTGATGGAGCTGTTCTACTTTGGCCAAAAAGAAAAAGAGACTGACTGTATAAGTAGAGGGTAGGGCACTCACCTGGGATATGGCAGGCTCAGGTTCAAATCTCTGCTCAAAAAAATATGTATACAAGTGGAAAGAACTTCAAGACTGTGTGGAATAGCTAAGAGCCAACTCTGGAAAAACCAAGAGCTGAGTGGTTAGGGCACTTATGTGGGAGACCAATGTTCAAGTCCCTGTCTGAATAATAAGATAGAACAGGGAGCTGAACCTGGGTTTTCCACACCCCGGGTAAGTGCCATAACCAGTGGGCTTTTGGCTAAGGTTTCTCTTTCAAAACTTCAAAAAGTCTTGGTTTTAACCCAGTGCAGAATTGGAAAATTTTTGGAATCTTGAAAAAATTCCCAATATGGGAAAGCCATTTTCTGTCCAAGTCTATTCAGGTCTAATATCTCAAAATTCAAGGGTGTTTGGATCTGGAGATTTGGCTGAGGCGCCTCTGTCATGTGTATACAGAATACATGATGGTATGGTATGGCATTGAATGAAAAAGGTGTTTTGGCATGAGTTAAGTTTGACTGTATTATTCATGAGTAGCAAACACATGAGCAAATTACACAGATCTTCCAAAGTGAGTGCCAATAAAACTTTTCTACAGCCATGTACAAAAAAGTATTCTAAATATGCCACATATTTAGCAGGTAGGAAAACTATTTAAGAAATATTTTGGAGAGGTTTTTTTGGCCCTATTTTTGTATCCCTTCACTTGTAAAGCAAGGTCATATCTTCCCATCCTGACTTGCAATGATTTATACCTTATGCTGCAAGGACTCCTACTGGAATAATGGAAAAATAAGGATGCTAGTACCATTAGTTCAATTGTACAAGTCAGTGAGGGAGAGAAAAAATATAATGTATATTTTAGAAACCTATAACATTACATTCAAAAGCTTGTCTGTATATATATATATGCATATATTGTGACAAAGTTCCTCTTCTATCTTGGTGGGTCCTGCACTTATTGGTGGATTTTCTTGCCTCAGAGATTCACCATGTGGGTTGGGGAACAGCCCAGAGACCTTCCCCTCTGGGAGAACCCACAGTCCAGGTCAATTTGGAGGTTTGGGGGGAACCTGGGCCCGCCCTCTACTCCGGGTTCCAGCCCAGGGCCCTCTGGACTGCAGCTGTCTATAGTGCCTCCTGTAACAGCTGCATGACAGCTACAACTCCCTGGGCTACTTCCCCATGGCCTCCTCCAAACACCTTCCTTATTCTCACCACAGGACCTTCCTCCTGGTGTCTGATAACGCTTGTGCTCCTCAGTCCTCCAGCAGCACACCCTCTCACTCTCAGCTCCTTGCACCTCTTGCTCCCAGCTCCTCACACTCACACCACAAACTGAACTGAGCTCCTTTTTTTAAAACCCAGGTGCCCTGTTTAGCATGCCTTAATTGATTCTAGCAGCTTCTTCTTAATTGGCTCCAGGTGTCCTAATTAGCCTGCCTGCCTTAACTTGTTCTGGTAGGTTCCTGACTACTCTAGTGCAGCCCCTGCTCTGGTCACTCAGGGAACAGAAAACTACTCATCCAGTGACCAGTATATTTGCCCTCTACCAGACTCCTGTACCCCACTGGTCTGGGTCTGTCACAATATATATTGTCATGACTTTGAAGTCTAATGACTTGGGACCTACAAGACCTATATAAACTGCTATGTGGGTCAGATTGGGAACCTGGGATACTCCTTTTCCAGTTATACAAACTCTCAATTATAGCTTTGATGGATGAATATTGGACCTTAGACCTGCCACTGGTCCAGAAATGAATATTGCCTATCCATGGGCCTTGGATCCATGCCCTTTTTCTGGAAGGGTTATGGGAAGCAGGACACAACTTTTTGGAGAAAGAGGGCACTATTTTTTCTGGTCAATATTTTCAGAACAATCAATCTGAGCAGCTGATTGAAATGGCTCAGAGTTTTGAAGTATTAGCAGCAGATAAGTTGGAAATGGTTAATGGAAAGAGTGCAGCAGAAGTGGTCACAGGTGTATAATTAAATATAATGTATCACAGTGTTTTGCCCAATGAGCAAAGAAGAGCTCTTTATAATTCCAGAAAAAGAAGGTGGGGGGGTAATTCCTAATACACACATTAACTATATATATATACGTACAAACCAAATTTTCTAACTCAAAAATATTTTTATAAAGCAGAATCCCCCCAAAATCTCTTGTCTTGTATAGGGATATTTCCATACGTATTCTATAACACAATGCAATATTCTTGCACAATGCAAGAGCTGCTTAAAATACTGGTGTCTAGAGCTGTGATGGGTGAAACTGTCTCCATGCTTTAACAGAAAATAAATCCACCAGTGGGATAGGAGACTCAGAATTTAAAGGGTGAAGGTCACGCTAAAATGAAATAGTTTTTCTTGTTCATTCCATGGTGTAAAGTTGCTCTTTAAAATGAACAATGTGTGTTAAACTAGCTAAAGCCAACTTTAATTCATGGTCCAGTAATGGGATCTTATGAAGACTGCTACTTTCTGGGGCAATTGATAGTCATACATACTAGATATACCTATTCAGAAAAATAAGTTCTTCCTTTTTTAATAAAATAGGTATCATTTTTTATTCTGTCTCTTAAACTGCAATGCATTTCAAGAGATTTATAAGATGCATCCTCATTCTATCAGTGTCCTTATTTATAACTCTCAGTGCTGACAGATATGGTAGTTTAGTAATGGGAAGCAGCGCCTTTTTGCTTTGGTTTACAGGTTCGTATTTGTTACTGTCGGGTAGATGATCACATTTCAATCCATTTGCCAGTGGGCTAGTGACCACAAAAGAACACCATTACAATAGACCCCTTTCTCTACAGTTTCATCAGGGAATCCAGTTAACGAATGGACACAGGTACTGAACTGTCCTTTTGCTCCTAGTGGTCATCCCATAGGTCATAAATGAGGTACAATGGCAGCATGGTGTGGAGGAGATTAGTAAAGTCATCAGTGCATATCAGTTCCATAGATAACACTGAGGATTTCAGTTACAAGTATTGTCAGTCAGGCATGTTCCCACAGCACTAAAAATCTATGTTTAAAAATTAGAATTCCTACCTCTCTTCTTTGTCCTTCAGTCGTGGTATCCTGTCCTCCTTAAATGTCAAATACCAAAAACATTAAAAGTTGAGCCTTTGCAGTCTTTAAATTGAGGCACATTATATTCTTGCCTGCTTTTTTGCCATCCCCTCAATGAAAACACAATTTCAGCAAATTCTTTTCCTGCTTATCCGCCAAATATATAAAATGTCATATATTCATTGTGTAATTGCCGTTTACTTGACATTTTATTCCTCCCATTGAAATACATGGCAGAAATAATATGCCAGTTACAAAGGAAGTATTGACATTTTATTCCTGCCTTGTATTTCAATGATGCAAATCCTGTATTTGTGTACTCAGCAACATCAGTGAAAACAATGTCTGAAAGAATGGGTAAAGTTAAAAGAAATACAATTTGAAAGAAAGGAGGAAAGAACATATAATTATAGTGTCTGTTACGTTATGCAGTACTTTCTCTTTCTTTACTATATTCTATGCCTGCTCTTGTGCCTTACAGCTCAGACCTGCTTTGCAGTATAATGACTTCCAATTTTTCCATTCCCACCTTGCACATTATAATGTAATGCATAATTTGATAATTCTGGTTGTCTGCATAAACGTGAAAATCACCCTTACTACCCAGAGTTGAAAGTCATACTATATTGCATGTCTCTGGAAAGATAATTTTCCTACTTTTGCATTAAGATTGTGGACTAATCCTATGCTCTCAAGCAGCCAAGTGCAAACTCTTAGGAGGTGAGAGTTGTATCATATGTCAAAGGAAAAATAAGTTTTCCTACAGTTGAATTAAGGTCACCGACTTCATATATGACCTCAGTGTCACATTAACTGGAGTCCTCAAATGTGTCCTAACCTGTGAAATACAGGCTGTTGATGACTGGAAGGCACAGAATACCTTCTGAATTAGAGTGAAGGGGAGTGATGCCTGCCACTGAGAGAGCTTGTATTTCACACAAGTTATTTCTGGCACCCCAGAAAGACATTTCTGCTTATTAAGAGTAACTTGAAATTGAGGAAGACACCAGCACACTTACATCAGACAGGCATCTTGCTCTTGAGTCATGACACCATGCACTATATTACTAAAGTATGCCACCTTTCTCACAATACTTGCCACCGTGGAGTACATGATTATCTGGATATAAGTAAGCATCAAGCATAGCACAAAGTGTATCCAGGTTAGAAAGAAAATAGAGATGGGCTTGCCTAATAACTTTGGTCAAGCTTGATTGGAGAAGGAAGGTAACCTTTTAGTATTGCCCTTTGAGGCTGTCATCATTGAAATAGCCATGAACTCCTCTACTGAGGTGATGGGCTATTCATCAAGGATAATTGATTTGCCCCTTATAGCACAAGGAATAGTCCAATACCCTGTGGAAAACTATGTCATCGATGTGACCTTTTGATCCCTGTTTGATCAGCCAGTCTTACAATGCAGTTTGGCCAATCTTTCCAATAGCAGGTAATATATATTTAGGTTTATGCTGTCATCAAGCCCACCATTAGTTTTAATGCTTAAGGTTATTAGGCTTAGTGGAATCTCCATAGATGATATTCTAGATACTGAATAAGCTTCAAAAGTGGTTACGTTAGACTGTATACATCATATTTTGTGTAGAAATATTATTAACTCAAATAAGTCTTCCATAAGGTAAGATTAAACAATGTTTAAAGTATATTTAGTGATAAACAGTTATTTATATATATATATATATATATATATATATATATATTTTAATTTCACTGTAACTAGAGTTGGTAAGGAATTATCCATTGGAATAATTTTCCAATGGAAAATGCAGTTTCCACAAAATCAAATTTCTCCATGAGAACATTTTGATTTTGCTAAATATTTTCAATTTTTCTTTCTGGAAAATTCAAATGAAATATTCCATTTTGGGTGAGTTCCACCCAAATCAGAATATTTCTTTTTTTAACTTATCTGAAACATTTGATTTCAAAACAATTCATCAAAATATTAAACTGCATTGTCTTATTGAGACACATTGCCTTATTATCTCTCCTATGGGCTGGTCTCCCTGGAGGACGACATCTCCCCATAAGACAAAGTACTGAGTTCCCTCTGTGGTCATCATGAATGTCATATGATTCTGGATGCATTATAGGACAGATAGTTTGGCCCGGGAAATGGGGGCATCAGGATCCTGAATTACATCTCCCGAAAAGCAGAACACCACAATTAGCAAAAGCAGTTTAATGTTGAAATAACTTGAATAAAGGTTTTTTTGGACATTTCAACTAACTGAAGCAAAACATTTCAATTTTGGGAATGTTGAAATGTTCAATTTCAATTGAAAATGTCAAAATGAAACTTTTTCATGTTTTTGGAATAGAATTTTTTGAATTATTGTTCCTTGAATAATTTTGAAATTTCAACTTTTCAGCTCGATTTGGGACAAGAACAAATGTTACAATGTTGGAATTGCCCACAGAATGGAAATTTGAATTTTGCTCAGCTTATATTATAATGGAGTAATTTTCTGGCTGATGAGAGAGTATTCCTTGACACACACGCTAGGCAACTCCTAAATTGTATGGCTCCTCATACAGGAAGGACCCCTTGCTCTGAAAATAATTCTGAGAAGTCAGGGGTATGTCTGTGTTTTCCAGCCCCTCGGAGAAAGTTAATGTGCATGTACAAACCACACCAGAAATATGAGGTGAACTGCCCTGTATGCAATTCCAACAATTAGCAGACTGAGCTCTTTTGAGTGATGAACCTGGGCCTGCTGTGATTTTTTGAAAAAAAAAAAAAAAAAAAAAAAAATCAAATCAAAACAAAACAAAAAAACAGTGCACAAGGTCATTTGTAATAGTGGCAAGGTCATTTAACAGTATGGTTATAAACAAGAGACATTTATTAAATTATTTTTTCACAGTAATTATTTAAAAATCTGAAATGCAAATGACAACAGAGAAAACAATGAGGATCATCACGAAGAAAGCAAGGGTTTGAGAGATTTTTATGTTGTCTTCATCTTTGTTTTAAAATAAAACAAGACAAAATATATGATAATCCTTTTTCAAAAAGGGAGAATGATTTAAAAGCTTTGCTTTTCTAACAACTGTAGTTCCTTTAACTATCATTTTGAGTAAGTCCAGAGTTTTAAACCATTTTTTTTCCTTCAGTGATGTGTATCATTATGATGAATCCTTCTGTTTTCATCTTGATGAGTACATCCTCCATATTGGTTAATATATTGAAGATTATTTTTCCTTTTGTCTTATAAAGAAGAGGTCTCTTTCTATGCTATTTATGCCCAATCAGTTCAGAGAGTTCTTATATAACAAGTCACGCCTACTACAGCAATCTATATTTCTTATAGTGTTATCTGGGGTGAGTCTTGACTTTTACTGATCTTCAACGCTTTCAGAACTATTAGAATTTCTTTTCCTTACATCTAAAGTGAGTGGTGCACTGCAAAAGGCCATTTTGACTGCCTAGTAGGGGGAAAGGCATTGTGGTTAGAACAGTTATTTTGCAATTATATTAGTATAAAGGGAAGAAAAAAGAAAATAATCACTTCTGGTGAACCTTTTTAAAGCATGAATATAAAATACATGTTTAGGAGGAGGTGGCAGTGTGTGTGTGTGTGTCTGAATCTTATGAGAATAAACCTCTAGCCCTCTTGTTTGAGTGCCAGCACAGTGCCTATTAAAAAGGGAGGAATATTTTTGCTCTCTAATTTGTAAAATATAACACTGGATTTTGAATTGCTATTGAGGATTACTGGAGATCAGTGTGATATATAAATATTTGCATTTTATAATTGTTTCTACAGAAAAAATATAGGGAACAGTGAATCCCAATGAGGAACTGGTTTTTGTTTTTTTAAGGAGGAGAGTTTCAACTAAAATTATGCTGGACAGTGAAAACACCCTAGAGTCTCTGCATATATGCTTGAGGAACAGTCATTCCTGACATAAGTTTAGTGAACAGTTTAACCCTATGTGCGGGTTTGATCTTGTAATATGCTGGGTACCCTTAACTTTCACTGAAATTAATGGAATTGCTCAGCACCTGACAGAGAATTATGAATCTAGGTATTTAATTTCATTTTAGCTATTAATTGTCAAGTCGACTTGTAAGGAGTGCAGGGGTGGGACTGTCTTAAATGCCATTTGCCTTATATATGAGTTATAAACCTTAGACATGGCATGAAAATTCCCAAGCATAGTAGCTGTAGAGATATGTAGTTTTGTGTGGGGTCTCAGATCCGGAATCTGATGCTTACTGGCTCATAAAGGTTATCTATCCCAAAAATGAATCGCTGTGATGCTGCCTAGTTCTGAGGTATTTTACAGCATGAAATGGACCAGAGGGCTGGGGTAGGATAGGGCTGTTAGTGTTTTGTGCCAGGGAGGAGTAAGGATCTATAATGCTAGATAGAGACTGCTCAGCTGTCTTCCTTCCCTGGCATCTGTGGAAGTGTTACTCTGGTTCATGTTAGGAATCATCAGGCACAGACTGTTCACTGCAGTAGGAGTGATTGGGAGTTGGGACTTCCTGGAATAGATCCAGGGCAGTTCTGTATTGAAGAAGCTGGCCTGCTTTGAGTGCAGGTGGGTGAAGTGCAGGCCTTTTAAAAACTAATCTCCTGTCCCTTACCTTAGAAACCCTGGATAGCAGGCTTTTCATCTGTAGGATTCTAAGATGTAAAAAGTCATCTTAAGCACATCATGTTGTTGTTTTTATGGCATAGTTACACTCTGCTTGTTGGTACCGGTCAGTAAATATTAACCCTTTTAGTCCTCTTATTTGAATATTAATTTCATTTACATATTAATTGTTCTCTCAAAATCTTTATGGTATTAGCAAAGAGTAAGTCCAGAATAGTAAGTCCAGAGTGTTGATCCGTAACCTGCAAGTGACCTCTATTCAGGAATTTCTTATGATTGAGTATTGGACCATAATCCATCATGATTGGCACCTCCGAGTCTATGGGAAAATAGATGTTTAGGAAAGAGACCCCCTCAAACTACCAAAAGTGTCTAAGTTATAAGCAGGATTTCTTGATTTGTAAGGAACTATTGTTATTGCAGATGTTTTCTTTAATAACTAAATGGGGATGTATTAAAAGATGTTTTTGGGGAACTGCCAGTTGGCCCAACTGTTAGGAATAGTGACCAAGTTAAAATTCCCTTTTTGCTTTTCAATCATGTAACATAGTTACCATAAGGGAAATTCCATAAATAGTGAGGTAAATGAAAACATTAAAACATAACATGACAAAATCGATCACAGGAAAGTGTTTTTCCATCCACAGAAGGTGTTTCTTTGTCTCGTACACTATAAAAAGTCAGAGGTATTGAGAATTAGACATCTCACCAGATACAGAGGAGAAAGAAACAAAGGTCAGGTCTTTTTCTTACATTGCCACATTTGGTGTACCTATTCTTTCTCTATTCTGTATAGTACGGTACTAATCTCTGATTAATAATCTTTGATTAAATAATTCCATTTGAGCCTGTTATTTGACAGTCTCAAATCATTATTAAATTCAGGCACACAGCATGATGCACTGACAACCGAAAGGGCCGTGCTGTGCCACTAGGAAGACTAATCAGGACTCATTGTATTTCAGGTTCCTAGACTGATTCATTGCTTGCTGATGGTGTGTATCACCAAGTAAAGCAACATCGACAAAATATCTAACAGCAAGGTAGCCAGTGCTTCCACTAGGAGGTGTAAGTGGCTATTCTATACTCACAGCCCTCTGAGTCCTGCACTATTGGACACATGGTAATTAAGGCACCTGGCTCCAAATATAAAGTGATTTAAAGAGTAGTCTTTAATAAAACCCTCTCACAAGCTGGCACTTTTGCCAACAAGCTAGCTAAACTAGTGCGTGTACATGGGGATTGGTACGGGTCCAAACTGATTTAAGTTAAACTTCTCTGTGTAGATCAGGCTTCTAATTTTCCTGTAAAATATGTGGCAGGTACATAATATATGATGGTGTGTTATAAAGATTCCATTAGCTCTGCTTTAGGATGACCTGCATAATTTGCTTGTGACTTTGCCACTCATGAGTAATGCAGTCATCCCAGACTCCTGCTGCTAAAACCTTTATACCACACCCCATCTTCATGTAATTTTTCTCTATTGCACTTACAGTTCCATGGATTTGATAGATTCTAATGGGATTCCCTGTTGTGAAGATAAGGAATATCCCTACAACCCATACAATCTTGCTGATAGGTGGTAATGTTGGGAAATGATCTTTAGCTGAGGTGTTCTTGGTGCAGCCAAGGGTGGGGGCCATGGGGAATACAGGCATAAAAGTGGTTACTAGTCACTTTTGAACCTCCCCCTACCCTGGAGCCACCATGTGCTCCACCTAGATCCCTGGGGTAAATTAAAGCAGCCCGAGAACTACTGTAACTTCCACTGTCTACTATCAGTCCCAAGGAACCATTCTGGAAATCAGGAATATCCAGAGCATTGGGAGAACATGGCAACTTTATATGTCCCAAGGATCCCAGTTACAGTAGCTTTAGAAGTGCTTAGTGCCAGTAAATTATCATAAAACTGCTGTCATACTGTTTGAAGTGGTTCACAACTAGAAGACAATCCAAACTGGCTCACAACTGGAAGACAATCCAAACTGGTGGTGTGTTCTATAATTAAATTCACAAAGTCAGTAACAAACGTGAACTCATGGATCACGATAACAGTCTTACCATGGAGTCACAGACAGTCCCCATAGGCTCTGTGGTCCATCTTGCCACCCAGACAAACTGGACTTGGTTTTAAATGGTCACTTACACCAAAAATCACACCACTTTCAGGTTCACACCACTTCCAGCCCCTAGAAACCAGACACTTACCACAGATCAACTGGTACCCTAGATCTTACACCAAAGACAATGCCTGTAGGTGCCTGACAGCACCTATTCTACAAACAGCTTTAAATATACTTTGGAATGGTGCTTGAAGAGAGTAGTACAGACAGTAGTAAAACATCAATGTGTGGACTATCCCAGATTATTACCCCTAACCAATGCTTTAAATTATGGGAGAAATTACAAAAAAGTAGCAATAGGCCATATTTGATGTTGAGTGGGTGTGCCACTCTCATTGTAGTCAGCAGGATTCTCTCTTTTATTATAATTCATAAAAATAAAAAATCTGAGGGCAGAAATTTCTCTAATAATTGTAAATGGTTTTGAATGTATTTAAATATCCATGGCATAGCACAGTATACCAAGCTTTAGAAGCACTTTCAATTACATACTTTTTAATACGCCACTTTATTTGAAAAAAATGTCTCATTTGGAGGTTAAATAACAAAACAGATTAGCTACAATCAGTGTACCTACAGTGTCTTTTTAGACTCATCCTTAAATATATATATATATATTTACTGGTCAGTAAGAAGTGTAAAAATCTCTCATTCTATCCCAAGTTGGTCTCAATATTTTACTTCCTATGAAATAAAGAAATACACATGAACTTTAGACTTTGGATTTTAACTATATCTGAGATATAGATAAAATATAGAAGTTTTACCAGAAGAAAGTAAATACCAAAAGGTAGGAGACATTAGGGTTCAGATGGAAGCAAATTATATATATATTGAGGGGGCAGAACCTTCAGTTGTTTTCCCACTTTAGAAATCTTGCTCCTTGCTGACAGTTGGACTATAACTATATTTCATAAACCATAAAGCTCCCAAGTTGCTGGAAATAAATTGATTTTGTGAAAATATGCGATACACAGGTTTTCAATATGGGTCCTGAATAGCCTGTCCCTAAAGTAGTTATTTCCATTTACACCCCTGACCTGCTGGTGTCTTTGGTGGAGACGTAGTTTTTCATGTACTTCAAAAGCCACAGATCTGTTTCCATCCCTCTTAATTTAATATAAACTGCACATGCTTCTATCAGTAAGGACTTTCATTTTTATACTTCTTCGATTTCATGACACCAATGGTTCTATATTTCACAGCATAGGGAGCAGAATGAAATTACACTGCTCTCAGACTTCAGAAATATCTGGTTTATGTGATTCAGGACCTCCACACAAAGAAGAGGTCAGTCTCAATATTTCCGTAAATGGCTCTTTCTGGAGGAGTCTATATGATAAGTCTGACAAAATGCATGATTTGTTTTGTGTATGTTTGGGTGTGGAGTAGAGCAGAATATTTCCCCCCACTTCTGCAAGCTACGTGAGAATGGTACAATGCAATTTCATAATCAAATATACAATTAAAGATAGTAGAATGATATTATGGTTTTGACATTATCTAAGTGAGGCAGCTCTAAGTAAGAGTTACCAAACCATCTTGAAATCCACCCTCTTACATCTTCCTGTTGCAGCCTCTCTCAAGGGGAGTTCAGCCTCTTAATAATCATGGGTCTGATTCTGCTCTGTTACAGCGGTATCACTAAGAGCAGCAATTGGCCTCATGTGTGTATATGTTGCAATAACTCACCACTACTATACTTAGTCTGAGTTAGACTCTAGCCATTGAAACTTACACTATCTTAATTTGATGGGGCTTTCACCTAAGAAATTAATATTTGGATTTAGTATTTTAAAACCATTTCTTCATTATGTACTTTGGGGTAAAGTTATACCCAAGGTTCCCTATTGTAATCAGTTCACTATAAGATAGTTGTTCCTATTGTTTTAATGCATAAATACTTAGAGATTTTCTGCACCTGCTCCAGCTCCTCCAACTTCTGTTGTCTTATTAGCTGCCTATTTTTTTAAGTAGATCTGCTGCTGTATGATGATATTGGCGTACTGTGACCAAAGTTAAGTCACAGGAATAGATTGCACAATACTACAATGCTTCCCCTCATCCCACCCCCCATATATGTTAAGAAATTACTCTGAAAGAATGATCCACATGGCATCTTCTGGCTACTTGTGTTTATAAACAATAGAGGGTGAGTTTCTGTCAGTGGAAGTAGTTAAAAGTACAGTAGATGTTAACACACAGTTTGTCCAAACAATATTAGTTTATTACAGTATCAACAACACATGTTTAAAAGAGTCATTACAGTCTTCTTTGGCTGTGAGGCTGTAATAACTGAAATAATAATGATGATGGCTTGTTACTTGTATAGAATGATAACCTCTGGCACACTGACAGAGAACACATAATCACAGCTCATCCAGGCTCTTGCTTGTGCCTTAGACAGTACTACTGTCAAATTGAATGAAAGAAAATCTCAAATTTATGAAAAAAAGAAGTCTGGTCTGGCTTGGTGATCTATAGTAGCAGCCATTTCATGGGTGAATCCATAAGGTATTTCAGCTCCTTTTCTTTCTGCAGGCCAGCAGAAGATAGGGCATTGGGGCACAGAGCCCCGAAAGGGTAGAGAGGCAGATGGCATCTCATATAACTCTCTATAGAAATCTCCTATAGGAGGGGGTGCAGAGGGAGGGGGTGCAGGCTCTGGGAGGGAGTTTGGGGGTGGCAGGGATTGCAGAGGCAGGGGATGCCGGGGTGAGGGCTGTGGGGTGTGATTGGGGATGAGGGACTTGGGGCGTTGGAGAGGCTCAGGGCTAGGGCAGAGGGTTGGGGTGCAGGGGGTGAGGACTCTGGCTGGGGGGGAGGGCTCTGGGGTGGGGCAGGGCTGGGGATGAGTTTGGGGTGCAGGCAGGCTGGGCCGGGTCTGGGGCCAGAGATGAGGACTTCCCTCAGCCCTCTCCCTGTTGGCAGCAGTGAGCTTTGGGGGAGGGGAGGGGCCCCTCTCTCCCCCCTGGCAGCACACTCACCCCACACCACTGCCACTGCACGTGCTCCTAGGGCCCTCTCAGGTCTAGAAAGCCCTCTTGCCTCCCCTGTGGTAGATGCCGGGGGCTGCCATCACATGTGCTCCTCCTCCCCTGCTGCTGCCCCTCACTGTAGCCTCACTGGGGGTGGGGGATGGGACTGCCCCTTGTCCAGCGTGGGGCAGGAGCAGTGACTGTGGGCGGGAGGGCCCCCTGTGCTGGTGGAGGGTCCCGCCGGAAAAAAGAAGGGACCTCCGAGGCAGAAGGGCAGGGGCAGGACAGCCTGCTCTGGCATTAGTAGATGGGGGGGCACTAGGACCCTGCAGCGGCAGTTGATGTCAGGAGCCAGAAAAGCGGAGTCAGCGTGGAGCTGCAGGGGAGAGGCAGGGATGGGGAGGCTCACAGGGACAGCAAGTGGGGGCCGGGGGACACTCGGGGGATGTGTGTGGGGGGGTGGCAGGCGGGGCCGGGGGAGAGACCCGGCCCCAAACATTGGTGCAGCTGGGCCCCCGAGCCCTGAATATTGCTGGAGCCCGGGCACCATGGGCCCATATAACTCACCGCCCCTGCCGCCGAGGAAAGACTTTTGTGAGAAATAGTGGGCACTCTATCAATTTAGTGATGTATGTATATATAGAGGATATTTATAGCTAATGTGGTTCTGACTAGACCTGTGCAAAGCCCATCCATTTTGCTTTACAGGGGGTTGTGTAAACATGTCAATTTTGGTCCACCTGGGTTCATAGCTTCATGTTACATGTTAAGTTTTAAGTTAAACAACCTCAGAATCTCAATCAAAACTTATTGCAAACTACCCATTTACACCTTTTGTGTACAAAACCAATTTCCTGATACTCAGAGGTGCAGTACTAGCAGCTCCCAATGATCTCAAATGGAATTGAGATCAGCATCTCTGCAAAACAGGCTACTTGCAAACCCCCATTTGACCCATGTTTGATCAAACATTTCATAATCTGAAGTGAACCTTTTGTCAAACATAGATTTCCAGTTGTTCTGGTGAGTATCATGTTTTGAGGGTTTCTTTGTGAACACTTTGATGGCTCTAATCCTAATATGTCTTTTTTATTTTTACCACTGGTGTAACTCCACTGAATTCAATGAATTAAGCACCTGTTTTCTTGTTTTCAACTCTCTTATAACACCAAGCATGGTGTTGCAGGCACTCTCTGCCTTAATCTCAAAGTTATGACCGCCTGCTCCGAGAAAGGGAGCCTGTGTCCTAAGCTCGGTGTCAGCCTCTAAACAGTTAAATAGAAATACCAAACTCAGAATTGGTCTGTCTGTGCCTTTACACAAACTTACAACTTCAAAGGCAAACGCTTAGTTGCAGCACTTCAAGGCAAGGTGGTTAACTAGGCCTAAGGTTCTTGGCTAGCACTGAGGATTTACACCTCTGCCACAGTCCCTATCCAACGCTGCCCCTGGGCAGCAGCAGGCAAGCCTTCTTAACTGGCTTGCTGGCTCCCGGCCGGTGCTGGTTCCTCCTGGCCCTTCTAGGCCTCTGGAAGACTGTCTTGTTGGTAGTTTAACCTGAATGGGTTTTCCTTGAGCAGAGGGGTGTCAGGGCACCGATGCCTCCAGCTGGGGGCAGAGAAGGCCTCATAGACCCTATCACATCATCTCTTTATACAGTATGTTCACACAATAGGCTCAGAATTCTAGGCTCATGTTCTTACGATTTTTCATGGTAACAGTTAATGGTTATGCCTGGAATTTATTTAAGACATCACAAGTGTACCCTCCCTCCCAGGTAGAATCTTGTAAATTAAATCATGTTTAATTGTATTCAATTATTTTAGGCTGAAGTGTTGGGGGAGGGGGGGTACACTTTTTTTTTTTTTTTTTTTTTTTTATTTTTTTAGTGTTGGGGGGGGGGTTGTTTTTTTTTTGTTTTTTTTTTTACCATTGATTTAAAATTGGGGTGGAGGATGTGTCCTTGTCACTGTGAAGATTCAATTCTGGTGCAGACATAATTAAACTAAAAATGAAACTCAGTCAAGCCCATTGCATTTTTCCTTGTTTTGCGTCAAAACCATAATAATCCATTAGTTTTTATATTATTTTGAACTATATAGTCCATATATATTTCTTCCTTCAACCTGTAGTGAGAGGAAAAGAGTCACTCAGAATGGGCTTGGATTTATTGCAGAGGTTCAGAAAAAAACCCACAAAGCTTTTGCCAAACAAGGCGGAGTTTAGGGTTTGCAAAACACACAACCATACCCACACCATATCCCAGGAGAATTAACATGGTTTGTAGTTAGTAAGGGTCACATATCTCTACTTGTAATTAAGTAGGCTGGCCCTTCATTGTTGCAGAAGAGCGGAGGAAGAATACAAGTTGTACTCTTCCCCCTTTGTATACCTGGGTGGAGGCCAGATTGGCCTTCCTGGAAGGGAATCTAGCAGCCTTCTGCACTGACCGGTGGACAAAAGCTATCATGGACACAGGAAGTACATGATGCTCTCTTTCGAAGTGTATAGCAATAGCTGCTGCAGCACACACTCCAGCTGTCCTGGTGACCTTTTGTCTTCCTCTGTCACAATACCTTCAGGAGCTGCTGCCTATGTGTTGCACACATGATCCTGTTTTAGTGTCCAATTTATCATAACAAATTCACTTGCTTTTCCTGTAGTAGTAACTGGAAACTCTGCCACCTTGGAGACTTCCCTAGCAGCACGTGATACAGACCTACCTGGATTTTTATGATATATTGAGTTGTCTTTAATTTTTATTTAAGCAGATAAAAATATTAATAGATTCTGTATCTTAAAAAAACAAATGCAGGGTCCCACATTACCTTCCACTTCAGTGAGTGTTGGATAGGAGAACCCAGTAGTTCCAAGCTGAGGAAGGGCTAAGAAAGGGTGTAGTGCCAACCTCATGTGCTCTCAGTCTCCCCTAGCACCAAAAGAAATCCCTCTGTGTGTGCTGCATGGGATTTTGAAGGTCAAGGATGGAGATGCAAGTGTGTGCGGGGGATTGATTTATGCTGTATTTTCCCCTTCTTAGGCAGCACATTTCCAGGTGACTGAGTTCATAGAGCTCGAAGCAGTGGTAACTCAGATTGTATGCCTGTCCACATTCTTTGGGGATGATTTGCCATAGGGTGGCCTATCCAATGGTGAAATGGATCCTGTAGGAGTCTTGCTTCCAGGGGAAGGGTTTCCAATGGAAGGTCTCCAAATAGAGTTCCCTTCCTTACGTATCCTCATGATCTATAGGGTTGAGAAGCAGAACACCCTCTCTCCTCTGTGGGCCCCCAAGCCTTCTCCGCACCTGAGGAGAGAATACTAAGGGAACTCTGCAATGTGAACCTAGCCAGCTTTCTGATCCTGACGCCCATGTCCTTCCATAGCAATCTGCAGGGAGGAAAAAATTGGTTCCTCCTTTTTATTGACAGTAGGGACTAATTAAAGCAATTTTTCAAATTAAAGTACTTTCTGATCTGATCACATGATTGCAGGAACTGGGCGCCCAGGAACAGGCATATAGTACTTATGCCATAGTCCAGTCCTCTTTCAGTGTGTGTGCTTTACATGCAGAGCTCCCCGTCTGCAGATAAACTGCATCCTGGGCCTATTAATCCTAGCTAAAATCTTATTTTATGTAGGCCTGTAATAAACACAAGGTAGTGTAATGAATTTCTGCACTCCTAACATTGTCAGAATGCTTTCTGTCAACTGCAATGCTACCACAGTAAAGAAAATGTTTTTTAAATGTTAGCATTGCTTTCAGTTTGCTTTAGCTCTTGAAGCCTCACCAAATCAAGGCTTAGGAGAGATGACGTGAAGTTTACATCAGTTAAATAAACTAATTTCATCTGGATTAAGGAAATATGATTGAAACTATAAATTCTCAAAATAAATGTATCACTCCATTTAGACAGTGCAGAAGAACATCATTCCACTTGGTGTGTAACCCGCTAAGTGCCAAATTGGTGGTTGAGAGCTGTAGGAGATACAAATAAAATAAAATAAAAATGTACATTAAATATATGGAGGTAAAATATGAACACATATGTTCAAAGGGTTAACCAGAGAAGAAGAGACTGATGGCACCCAGCAAAACAATTTCACCGTGTGCTGTGAGATACCACAGTGACGAGGGAAGAAGAAGAATTTAGATAATATTAGATTGCAGATAGAATATTCAGAATACAGAATACTCTTTGCATTTTCTACTTCAGTTTGAAATATTTTCAAAAGGAGCTTAGTCCAAAATATACACTTTAAAATAGCTGAGAACCAACCAATATATTCACCAGGAATGTATACATATCTATTTTTTAAGCCCGAAAAGATTTGAGCACTTTTGTACTGTTGTTCTTAATAGATTTCTGTCTAGGTTTTTTTTTTACCTCTTCCTGAAGAGCAGCAGTTGATTCCAAGGAAAGGGAATTATTTCTAAGCCTGAATCTCAGAACTCATGGGAATGTGGAATTAGCAAGATGTGTGAATGCCTTGAGCATTAAGCTTCTCAGATTCTGTAACCCGGTGGCACTGAGGTTCAGTTTTATTGTTGTACTGTCAATGAGAGAAGGTACTGTTGTAGCCCTCTAGCACTTTATCATTTAAAGTCTATTTTTAACAAGTTTCATCATGGCAGATTTGCACTAAAATCAGCTTGGAGAATTTAAAGGAAGTACTTTAGAAGCATTTATGCTGGTGAGGGGGAGGCAGACGGAGGGATGAGAGTGTGTGTTTTTTCTTCCTCCTCTAATGTTCATGTCAGAGGATAGCCTCACCAAAAAAATAATAATAATAACATCCCCCAAATGGCTCTGCTCCTGTTAAACCCAGTGTCGTCACCGTAACTGTGCAGCCACTGCTCCCCTCGGTGAGCAGTTTAGAAAGTAGAGACTGTACACATGAGAGAACCCTCACTACCCTCAGTGTTCCTCCTGAACACATGAGCAGCAGGCATGAATCTTATGTTTTAATAACGCTCAGATATTTTAAACTACAATAAAAATTATCTACGGAGCTCTTAATGTATATTGAATTTTCAATGCTGTGGCCACGAGCTCCAGAGGGGAAAGCGCTCTTTATTCCTTCTATTAGTGAAAAGGGGTAAGTGCTGCCATGGAGAACTTCATTTGCATAGGCTACCTACCCACCCACAATTCCTCTAGTGACACTGGGGGACTCACGCTAACTAGACATAGACTTGGATTTGGTGCTGTGGGGGAGAGTGAGAATGGAGACCACATGTTCAGAGAGAGAAAAAAGCTCTTACCTTGTAGCAAAGAACTCATTTCCAGACAGTCAGATCCTAAGTGCTCTTGGTTCCCCTCCAGCGGGTACTCTGTGATGAGAGGTGATATAGAGGTCAGCAGCAAAACTAAGTGGAATTTGGTGAGATACCTGTTACAGTCCTGGCTAAGTTCCACTGGAAGATGGCCACCAGTTTATTTTAATTGGATCCACCCCCCCTTTGGATCACATGCACTTCCACACCAGCTGCATCTGGGCAGTGTCTAGTTTCTAACTCTGGGCCTCTATGGCACATGCTGAGTGCAGACCTGTTTGGCCCCTTTCCTTGCAAGGTAGGAATCTGCACTCCAGCTGCGCTATGCTGAATCCTTACCACCTAAGCCTCTCCAGCTGCTTATGTACATTCCTCCAGAGTCCAACTCTGTGGATGCTCTGGATTAGTTTAACTCTTCAGGGACACATGGCAGGTAATGTTAGAAACACGGGCTTTGCACGGGAGTTTCTAAAACCACAGTAACTTTATTTTCAGAACATACAAGTGTTACAGATCATTAGGTAAAACAACTCCTCAGAATCTCTGCTCACCCCTTCTTGTGAGTCCTTGGACCCAGTCTGCAGATAAGGGCGACAGGTACCTCCTAACCTCTGCCTCCTGCAGTACTCGTATTGTCAGTCAGTAAACAATCAGAGAGAGAGAGCACTAAGAACAGGATCTTGCCCTTAAATAAGTCCCCTCTGTCATATGACTCACTGGCGAACTGCAGCATCTTGGTCAGGTGGCTATTGTTCCAACTCTTTAGAGACAAACTGGGAGAATCAGTTTCCTTTAGCATGGCCACTCTCTTTAACATACCCATTGTTCTGACAGTAACCTTGACAACTGTTGTATTACTCACTTTAGGGAGGCATCAGGCATTACAACAATCTGTCTGTGATTTAGAATCATAAAAATATAGGGCTGGAAGGGACCTCAAGAGGTCATCTATTCCAGCCCCATCTGCTGAAGAAGGATCAGCGTTAAGTAGACCATCCCTGACAGATATGTGTCTAACCTGTTCTTAAAAACCTCTAGTGATGGGGATTCTACAATGCTCTCAGAAGCCTATTCTGGTGCTTAACTACACTTATAGTTAGAAAGTTTTTCCTAATATCTAAGCTACATCTCCCTTGCTGCACATTAAGCCCATTACTTCTTGTCCTACCTTCAGCTGACATGGAGAACAAATGATCACCAACCTCTTTATAGCAGCTCATAACATATCTAAAGACTGATATCAGGTCCCACTTCAGTCTTCTTTTCTCAAGACTAAACATGCTCAGATTTTTTTTTTTAACTTTTCCTCATAGGTCAGGTTTTCTAAACCTTTTACTATTTGTGTAGCTCTCATGTGGACTCTCTCCAATTTGTCCAGATCTTTCTGAAAGTGCGGCACCTCTGAACTGGACACAGTATTTCAGCTGAGGCCTCACCAGTGCAGAGTAGTGTAGAGTGTCTTACGTACAATACTTCTGTTAATACACCCCAGATTGATATTAGCCTTTGTTTTCAACTGCATCACACTTTTGATTTATATTCGGTTTGTGATCCACTCTAATCTCGAGATCCTTTGGTGCATTTGATGTTTTTCCCAGTTATTCCCCATTTCTGTTTGTGCATTTGATGTTTTTCCCTAAGTGTAGTACTTTGCATTTGTCTTTATTGCATTTTACCTTGTTGATTTCAGACCAATTCTCCAATTTCTCAAGGCTATTTTGAATTCTAATCTTGTCCTCCAAAGTGCTGGCAATCCCTCCCATCTTGTTGTTATCCACAAATGTTATAAGCATACTGTCCATTCCATTATCGAAGTAATTAATGGAAATATTGAATAGTACCAGCTCCAGGACAGAACCCTGCGGAACCCCAGTCTGACTGCAAACCATTGATAACTACTCTGAGTACAGTCTGTCAACCAGTTTTGCACCCACCTCATAGTAATTTCACCTAGACCACATTTCCCTACTTTGTTTATGATGTAGATAGCCTAACATTGCATTGGCTCCCTTTGTAGCATTCATGAATGATATTACTCACCACCAACTGCATGTATACACAGAGGTGCAGGATGCATCTGTTTCTGCTGAGCCCTCTATCTACCATAGTCACAGAAAGTGCACAAATATCAATGAACAACACCACATCTGGTTTGTAGCTGAGTTCTGACCTTGCACTATGGTGAGGGATGCTTCTTTGCTATGGCTTGTTGCTAGTATGCAGTGATCAACTTGTCCCCTTTGATGCAGCCTTACCTTTCATGGCTGTTGTATGCTCTTGTTATCTCTTCACCTCTTGCACTTGTTCTGAACACTGTGTTAAGGAGGATTAGCTGCACACAGCACCCCACCTATTATTTGCACTGCAGTAGCACTCATTGTATGAGATACTGCACATATGTATAGGAAGATACACTCGGTAGCCCCAAGAGCTTAAACTCTTAAAGAAAAAAATCTCTGTGCAGATAGGGAGAGTTGGACCCTTGCAAGCTGTACTCAGTTATTCTAAGGAAAAAGATAAAAGATTTGGCCATCCAGAAATGCACAGAAGAATATTAAGCCTGTGTCACACGACTTGTGTCACTATATAAGTGACTGTAAAAACAGCATTATGGAATTTACTTGGCATGTGGTAGCTCAGTGATTTCCAGATCATACTTTTTTCCCCCTCATTCTCAGCCAACTCACTTCAAACTCAAGTAAAATTTGATTCTTTTCTTCTTATATCACCATAAATAATGATGGTCTGTGAACATATTGTCTTCAGATTATATCCTCAGAGGCATCTCTGTAAACCTTTTACCTTCAGTGGATTTATACAGTGATGTTTGGAACTGAGTAACCAATTCTGTTGATGCAGAAGGAGGACTAGAATGCAGGTCGCTCTCTCTTAGCTCTCTTGTCAGCTCTGAAGGTCTAAAAGGATTAAAAATAATAAGGGTTTATTTTTGTTACTAAAGCCAGCAAATAGAGCTCTGAATACACACACAGAGCGGGTCTTTTGATTGAGACAGGGCTGTTTTTATAGTCATTTTACAAAATAGAAACAGCATTTTAAACCACAGTGGGTCAAAGAAAATAAAACATACCAGCATGGCTTAAAGGTCAGAATGATAGTCTAAAGTGAGCATCCTGCCTCTTCACTATTTTTTGTCACAACATGAATGTTCTCCTAATTGTAGTTTAAAAATTAACTTGTTTTATTTTTTAACTATTTTGTGGTGGCTGGTAAAATATGCATCATTTTACCTGAGAAGAGAGAACAGCTCTATACATTTTGAGGTAGCTTCTTAAAAGCAGTGTACCCTAGGAAAAGAATCGTTTAGAAAAAAGCTATTATACTGTGTGACTTAAATACATACATTATATATATATATATATATATATATATATATATGATTTCACAGCTATAAAAGAGAGCTGTGAAATCATTCTTATGTACAAAATTTTAACCCTTCATTTTACAGTATTGTTCACACCTCTATCTGTTTCAACTTACTTCTCTTTGTATTCCCACCTGCCTTTTCTATACTGATCCTGGGCTTGATGCTACCAGTGGGTGAACAGCTTGACTTACATGAGTAGCTTCACTGAGTTCGGTGGGACTACTCCGTGCAGTAATAACTGTTTGCAAGATTGGGCCTTCAGAATGCTGCTCTGGTCAATGAGCTACACTCATTGGACAATCTGCTGCCTGTGTTTCAGTAAGGCATTTGATACAGTTACACATATGAAATTATTATTCAAATTGGATTAATATGAGAATTGAAAGGTGGAGAAGGAACTGCTTAAATGGGTGACTACAACAGGTCATGCTGAATGTGAACTGTCAGGCTGGGGAGAGGTTACTAGAGGAGTTCCTCAGGGATCAGTCTTGTGACCAGTCTTATTTAACATTTTCATTAATTACCTTGGCACAAAATGTGCGAGTGTGCTAATAAAATTTGTGGATGACACAAAATTGGGAGGTATTGCCCATACAGAGGAGGACCAGAATATCATACAAGAAAATTTGGGTGACCTTCAAAACTGGAGTTATAGAAATGGGATGAAATTTAATAGTGCAAAGTGCAAGATCATGCACTTAGGGACTAAAAACAATATTTTTTTTTTGCTATAAACTGGAGATGTATCAGTTGGAACTGACAGAGGAGGAGAAAGACCTGTGTGTATTGTTTGATCACAAGATGACTATGAGCTGCCCATGTGATGTGGCTGTGAAAAAGTCTAATACGATCCTAGGATGCATCAAGCATGGTATTTCCAATAGAGATATGGAAGTGTTATTACCATTATATAAAAAGCAGTCTTGAGACCTTAACTGGAATACTGTGTGCAGTTCTGGTCTCCCATGTTAAAGGAAGATGATTTCAAACTGGAACATGTGCAGAGAAGGGCTACTAGGATGATCAGAGGAATGGGAAATCTGCCTTATTAGAGGGGACTTATGAAGCTTGGCTTGTTTAGCTTAAAAAATGAAGGCTGAGGGGAGATATGATTGCTCTTTATAAATAAATCATAGGAATAAATACCAGGGAATGAGAGGAGTTATTTAAGTTAGTTTGCACCGTAACAAATGGATAAAAACTGGCTATCAACAAGTTTAGGCTTGAAATTAGATGAAAGTTTCTAACCATCAGAGGAGTGAAGTTCTGGAGCAGTCTTCCAAGAGGAGTACCAGGGGCAAAAAACATAACTTGTTTCAAGACTCAGATTGATAAATTTATGGAGGGGGTGGTACGTTGAGATTACCTACAATGGCATACGACTCATCTGCAACTGCTATTAGCAAGTATCTTCAATGACCAGAGCTGGGAATCTGGAAGGGGAGGGCTCTGAGTTACTACAGAGAATTCTTTCCCAGGAGTCTGGCTGGTGGGTCTCACCCACATGCTCAGGGTCCAGCTGATTACCATATCGGGGGATTGGAAGGAATTTTCCTCCAGGTCAGATTGGCAGAGATCCCAGGAAGAATGGGGGTTGCCTTCCTGTGCAGCATGGGGCACTGATCACTCATTGGTTTAATCTAGGGGAAATGGTGGATTCTCTGTATGGTGAAGTCTTTAAATCAAGGTCAAGTTCCTTTATTAAAAACATGTGGATTTTTATATATGGTATAACAGTGGTCGTCAATCTTTGGCACGCAGCCCATCAGGGTAATCCACTGGCGGGCCGCAAGACATTCTGTTTACGTTGACCGTCCTCAGGCATGGCCCCCCACAGCTCCCAGTGGCTGCGGTTCACCGTTTCTGGACAATGGGAACTGTGGGAAGTGGCACGGTGGTATAAGATTAGTGATTTCTTTATCACCATGGTTAGCATTAAAACTCCACAAGTTACTCACTGCTGACTTCAATTTGTGGGATTTGGATATGACTTGCTTCCTGGTGTCTACAATAAAATTTAAAACAGCACTTGTGCAATCTTGAGCACCTGTGAGTGAACCACCTGAGACTGTGCATGCATACCCTAATTCTAGGCTCAGCCAATGTGACTGTGGCAATTTTGGTTGGAGCATCCTTATTCTCCTTCCCACTGCCCAGGTGAATGTGAGAAACTGAAGTGCCAGTTGAGAAGGACAGTGCATGATGTGAGTATTAATGTAGAATGTTAATGTCCTGGCTGGGGGGGTTGGAAGTGACATAACTGTTGTACTAGAACTGCTTATAGGTGTGAGTACTGTATGCACAATGTGGAAGCAGCCCGGGAGAATGAGATTTTAAAAGAAACTTATGGAAAGCCTGACAAGTATGTTTTGTTTTTGGTGAAAGGATTATTTTCTATGGAAAATTACAACTCGTCCCAAAAACTTCTCCAGCTTTTCCCAGGAATATTAGTGAAGCTGGGTATATTCCGAGATGCAGAGTTTTGGAAGTGATTGAAGTGAGTAATAATATGAAAGCCCAAGTTAATACTTTGAGAGACCAGACCAAACTGTCCTGCAGTTTTCATGCTAATGATACAACTAATGCACTTACAATTACTAAATTCAAGAAAAGCATTTGATTCTCCTGGTTTAGTATCATGTGTGTTTAGCTTTAAATTTGGTGTTTTGGGGCGCAGTCGCCATGACTTTGAGGACAACAGTAGTCAGCTGACTACCAGGACCAACTGCTATAGCAAGCAAAATTCTGGAGATGAGCAAAACCAACTCAGAGTGAGAACCAAGTGTCACTTCAGCTTTACTCAAGGTTCTTCATTCTTCCCTTTCCTTTCTTCCTTTGTGTTTCTTTCCCTCAGTAGCCTGAAGGCAGATGGAGTACTACAACAACTTATTTGAGTGGCTATTTGTGCTAATATTCTATTAACATAAATGTGCCACAGTTACTAGGTCTCCATGATGAGTTGCAGAGCAGAATATGATGAAATGGATCTGAAAACAGCCAAGGACTTCTTTCAGCTATGCTCAGGAGCAATACAGGTTTCTCCCTACCACTTTAGCCTTGCTTTTTGTTCCCTTCTCCCATGCTAGTTCCTTGTAGCTTTATTTAATATACAGTACAGATAGAGAGAATCGACTACAATGATTTCAGATAGAATGTTTGTCATTTGTGATTGAATAATAGAACTCATTTATATAGAGATAAAGAAATTAGATAATGAAAAATGCTATTATCTATGCATTAGAAAAACTTTGTTCATTATATAATTTAGAAATTAGCTTCTTGATTTAATTACCATAAAATATTGTTTTATTGCGTCTCTACTTTATGAAGCTTTAAACTTCTAGATCAAGAACAATCAGATTGTATTTATGCCTTTAAATCTGGCTTTTTCCCCCAGTCTATTACTTGTAAATATATATATTTTTTAAATCTTGCATTTCTCTATTGTAGGATTCATATAGTTTTTAAGCCAATGTTAATTTGCACATTACACTTGATGTCTGCTGAACTGACAATACTGTATGATTATCTCCTGAGTAAACAGATTAATTAGCTTCCAATGGAGCTTATTTAGGAGTGATTGTCTACAGTCTGTTTTATCTTTTGCACTGAAGAAAGCCATGGAAGTTAGGGGTTTTCACATTTCTCTCAATGTTTTTAATTTTGTTTACTGGCATCTTTGAAAATAATAATTTGTAGTATTCAAATAGTACTTTCAATATCCAAAGCACTTTGCAAGTATTAAGTAAAAAATCCCAAGTGATATAGGTCAATAAATATCCACATTTTTTACAAAAAGACTGTGGAACAGAGGCTCCAGCTTAAGGTTTGGGCTCATCTCCTTATGTCTCGATTCAAATCAATCACCTCTGCCTCTGAATCAATTTTAAATTTAGCAATATTGTGGATCTTGAAATTAGTTGCTGTTTGCTGCAGATCCCAGGAAATGGGCAACATTCATCCTTGCTTGGGCTATCTCCCTGCTTAGTTTACTTTGACAGATATACTCCCAGTGTCCTTTTAATTTACATTTCTATTGGCTTGACAGACTTTATCTGTTTGGAGTGTTCTTCCTTGCCACACTTGTCACATTATTTTTTCCAGAGGGAACTCAGCCCTCTTGAGGCATTTTAATTTTTTAATGAAGCTTACTTTTTTTTTTTTTTTTCTTGGCAAATAGTTTTGATTCTAATTCTTGCACTGTGCTTCAACTTTCTTGATGTGTTCCTTGCATTTTTATTAGCTCAATGTGCCTTGCCATTTGCACAATCTTTTCCATAGTTATCTTGGACATCAGCTGTATTTTTTTCTGAAAGTTATTTGTTTAAAATCCTGACAGCTAGACAATATCATGTCTGTCTTTTCTGTCACAATTACCTGCTTGATCGTCGACAGCTCTTTTTTTAAAGGCTTCTGTGCATTCTCGAGGACTCTGAACTCGCAGATAAAAGTACATGCACATTCATGTGATACATTTCTCTTTAAATGAATATTTGGCTACTGAGTGAATTGGCATATACTGGAGCTACATTTGACCAATCACTTTCCTTTATTGAAGAAGAAAATTTAATTTTGTTTACATTTGAAATAGTTTAGTGTAGAGCTATATCAGCCAGTATCCTCACTGGGCTATTTTAGACACACAAATGAGGTAGACATTACAGCCAATTTAAATAAATTATCCACCCCACTGTCTACAAGGTAATATGGGAGAATGATGTAAGAAATTATTAAATATATTTCCCAGGAAAGGATAAAGAAACTCAGGGTCAGGTAAAAAATGGAAATTGGTGTTATGCAGTAGAACTAGGGATGTTGTTTCCAGGAACTCTGAAAGAAGTGGCAAAGAAATGAGTAATAGGGATTAAACTGGAAACACTCTTTAGAAGCAGGATAAAGGAATATTTTAGGAGACACTCTTATCAACATACCAGTAACATGGATTTACAAAAGGAAAAATATGGCCAAGGGTGAATTTTGTCTGAGTTACCGTGTGTAAAAGATCCAATTTGGGATGATGGTGGTTGTGTGGTGCATGTGAGCAAGGAGGTAACTCTGGCACAAATTACAAGGAGTCAGAGAAAATGTCCTTTTTTATGATTTTATCTTTGATTACACAACAGAATAGCATTATTGATCGTGCTAAGGTCTACATATCCATCACAATGGGTTCTTTAGCCTGCTTGCAGCTTGAGGCAGAACCTGACCTGTCATCATTAGCAGCCGGGGATGCTGTGCCTCTTGAAGTTTCCTCCAGTTTTCTCTGCCTCCCTGGTGGCCTTCGGCTCAGCCAAGCCTCCCTGTTGCAGAGTTTATCTGAGGGAAAACTTCAAACTTCATTTCTAATGTTTAGATTAATTCAGCTCAATAACATGTCTGTCTGATTCCCAGCCATGTCCCAGGACTGCTTTTGATTTGGGAGGAGAATGACCCCTCAGCTCCACTTCCTGTTCGGAGGCATTTGCCACAGCTGCTGCCCATGCAGACTGCAGAAAGGGAGCCAGGCCATGAAAAGTCAGAGGCAAAAGGGAAGGGTCTGTGTCTTCTGCTTCACCACTTAGAGAGTGTCTTATAGGGGAGCTGTACTGAGCCCAATAACTTGTATATTTGACTAAAGTATAACTTGTGTTTGGCTAAATAATATCTTCCAGAAAAGCAATTTGACTGACTTCAGCTTCCAGCCATGGGTTCTTGAACACTTAAGTACCTAGTATTTTCTCCCTCTGAAGATACTTGTAGGTTGTAATCAGTCACCTCTCAATCTTCTTTTGATAAACTAATAGATTGAGAACTTGAATTTTCTTATTATGAGACATTTTTTCCAGCCCTTGAATCATTTTTGTGATTCTCTTCTACACTCTGTACATTTTTAACAGCCTTGTTAAAATCTTGACACCAAAACTGTACTCAATGTCATTGTGACCAATTCTACCTCCCTACTCCTATAAAACTACCTCCCTACTCCTATTCATTACCCTTTTGTTTATACATCCAAGGATCCCATTGACCCTCTTTGCTAGAGCTGTGTGAATACGTGCTTTTTTTGTGGTTTGCTGGCCAAACTGAAAATAAAAAAAATCTTTTTGAAATGACTTGAAACAAAAACATTTTGGTTTTTTATGTGAAACAAAAATCTGAAAAAAAAAGGTTTTGGATCAAATGAAAACATTTTGACCTCCAATGAAATATTTCATGTTGATTTCAGGTATGCTTGAAAATTAAATTAAATAGTCATTGGGTCAGAAAGGGTATGAGAATATATCATATCCTGGTGATTAGAGCTCTCACCTGTAATGTAGGACACCCAAGTTCAAATCCCTTCTCCACATCAGGCAGAGTGGGAACTTGACACTGCATCTCCCACATCCCCGTTTAAAATTCCAATCATGTGGATTGTCCTACCAGGCCACATGATTGCCATCTCATTTTTCTCAACAATAAGAATTTCAAATTCCTGTTGCTTGTTACCCAGACTCCTAGCATTGGTATATAAGCAATTGAAAATATTCTTCACTTCACATTGTTGCCAATATCAGTTCAATTTGTTTGTGACAGGTTAATGATTTTGAATTTACGCTGCATTTTCCTACTTAGCACACTCTTCTTGTGCTGTTAGCATAATGCCCTCCTGGCTGCTCCAGCTAGTCTCCAACCCACAAGATTCGCATTCCTTCACCTATGAGATACAGGTCATCCTGTTCATACAGAACCCTCATCCACTGGAATGTGGTTCAATGTTGCACAAAACTTTCAGCTTCAAACCAGTTGCATACAGAACAGTTCACCTACATTATTTTCTGCCTTCTCATGCTTGAGGGATTGGAAGGATCTCCTAGAAGAGCACTTGGACTTTCTTCTTCAGTTTCCTTCAAAGATCAAAATGATTTAGTTGGGAATTGGTCCTGCTTTGAGCAGGGGATTGGACTAGATGACCTCCTGAGGTCCCTTCCAACCCTGATATTCTATGATTCTATGATCCTTGAAGTTTTCTATAATCTGTGTAATTCCACATGATGCAATGTCATTGGAACCAATGTGTAACATTACCAGTAGAGACTTACCAGAAAACTTCATATTTCCATCCATCATGTATTTTGGTGCAGGGACCTTGTCCTATTATGAAGGAAGAGAGACAAAAAGTCCTGCCTCTTTCAGGACAGGGAAAGCACTAGCCACTTGAAATTTTTTTGGAGCTTCAAATTTAGCAAACACTAGATTTCTGGAGACTAATATGAAAGGTGGAGTCTCCAAACAAGATCCAGAAACAGCAAACTGGTAAAAAGAACAACACTTTCCTCCTCCCAAGCAGGTGGGAGCGGAGAGCTGGACTTCCCACCAGCTCTGGGCTCTAAATCTCACTGGTGGGAGCTCCCCACTTTTCAGTTTTGTATCTACCTAGGGCTAGAAAGTATCTAGTAAATATTCAGGTCTTGTAAAGGTAGAACACATCTCTTCCATAGTCCCCATTCCCTCCAGGAAAGGAGGAAGAAAATAAATAATTATACTTTCTTAATAAGTAAAGACTAAATCAATAAAGAACAAGCTGGAAATAATTGTTAATCAAATGTATGATGAGTTGTTGTAGCTGTATTGGTCCCAGGATATTAGAGAGACAAGGTGGGTGAGGTACTATCTTTTATTGAACCAATTTCTGTTGGTAAGAGAGACAAGCTTTTGCACTTACATTCAGCTCTTCCTCAGGACCTGGTTCAATAAAAGATATTACTTCATCCACCTCATCTCTCAAATGTATGAGGATACATTTAGTCCTGGAACTTGCTCCTATTTATAGATAGTGGGAGTTTTGACTTGGGCTTCTGAGAGCAGGATCATGGTCTTATTCTAATTTTCAAGAGGCAAATTATGAATCTTCCAAAGATTCTAATTCATATTAAATAAAGAGTTTAACTTATTTCCCTGTACCTCAATATAATTAAACAGTTTTGGTCCTAACAATTCACTCTTACATTGGCACTGTAAAATTGATAAATAGTTCTATCTTCATATGACTGGGAATTTCCCAGTACCCTGGAAGAAGTCTGCAAAACACTAGAAGAAATATTTGGCCATAAAAATCACACTAGGCCCTCTTGCAATTTTGACAGATCCCTAAAAAAAGAATTTTGAAAATGTGTAGGAAATGGTTCATAACTGCTTCTTTCATAGCAAAACAGATAGTTTGCAGGCATTAGAAAGACAGAAACACCCGGCTATAAAGAATGAGTCAGTGCCATGACAGATACTATAATTTATGAAAACCTATATGCATTGAAGAAATCCAAATATTTTGAAAAGATTTGGAAATCTTGGGCCTGATTGTAAGTTATACTACGGTGGCTTAAAGTGGCTTTAAAGTGGGCAGAAATGTCCCCTTGAGAATACCCACTGCACAGAGGGCATCCTTGAGATATTGAGCTGTCATAAAGGCTATGCATTAGCCCTGTTCCCCTGAGTCATGGGAAGGAACGCATAAGTTACACTTTCACCAAAGGCTGGGCACCTTTGCCCAACTACCCCAAGCCTCTTTCAAGTGGAGGAACAGATTAATTGAGAACGAGGTCCCTTTTCTTGATTGCTAATTCAGAGACAGATTGTGCACCCTTTGCCTAGATTGGTGAGGATTTATTTCCAAATATTTCCAAACTCATTCCCTGTAGCTTTCCCTTGTCCTTTCCCCAGTAGCTTCATCTTATATTATCCTGATAATCATCTGTTTCTCACTGTGAAAAATCTCTTTGCCTGCACAAATTAACAATTCCCATAAATTGTCTCTGCTGGTGCCCGACAGGCTCCTGAGGCTGTGACTGTATGCTGCTCTTTTTCTGTCTCTCACTAATCTGAAGCCATCTCTGGGATGTGATAAGATCCTGTCCCACTTGATGCTTAGGGGGATCCAGTGGGGTATATTGCCATGGAAGAGCTCCCAGTTCTGTCTGGAAACTGGGATATGTGAGGAAGTAAGCTTGTGTCACAGTTCTCGAGTTAGTTGCAGCCCTGACCCCCTCTGGTCCTCAAGGACATTCTGTGTAGACCTCAGGTCTGTAACCATCATTTTTCTCAGGGCAGATTCCTGCTAATCTTTCTCTCTGGGCCTTAGGCTGCAGAATCCTGTAATTTCTGGTTAATGTCTCAGCAGGCCTGACTTTAGTTAGCAACTGTAGTCTTGTTCTTTCAAGGACAATGATAGGGTTATTATGTGACCAGCCAACACTCATAAAACAGTATACTATCTATTCAGACCAAAAATATTGCAAAGAAAACATATCTTAAAAACAACTAGCAGCTTACACACATGACTGGCTTATCAAGCAGCTACTGATCTTCCACATGGAGACCCTGCCAGGTTTCAAAGTACTTCAGGTGCTCCAAGGGGCTTGTGTTTGGTCACAGATTTACCAGTTCTTGGATAGAGTGAGCAATCGTCTCCTCTGGTCATGGGTAATATTTTATAGGGTTGCAAGTTCTTTGTCTTTTTAGGCCTTTTCAAATTAGTCTATGCTGTTCCCCTGGAGGCAAAACTTCAAAACACTTTTTACCTGCATTGCTCCAGTAATGGGGATTTGAATTTATTAGTCCCCATTGACTTTAGTTCCTGCAAGAACTATCCTTGAGCTCACCCATTGAGCAAGGAATACAATCACTAGCAAACCTATCAAAATACATATAACAATAATCTTTCCATATTAGATCTTTCAAAAAAATTGAATCAGTCACTCTTGCCTTGAAGTAGTTTTGAACATGGTCATGTCTCACGCCCGGTACAGTCAGTTATGTGTTTTTGAATAAGGAAAGAATAAGTCTGGTTAGAAATTTTCTGGCAAAAGGTGTTTTTTCCCCTCCAATGAGATATTGAGTATTTAACAAAAAAAAATTAAATTTTTTTTATTGGAGAACTGAAACTCAAAAATTGGATTTTTTTGTTTGTTTTTGATGAAAATTTGGCATTTTTGCAGGAAAAAATCCCTCCATCTTTAGGAAAGAAGGATTATCAAAATATAGGAAATTACTGATATATGTTAAGAGGTAATGTAAAGAGCTGCAATATCAATTTCCTGTAAGGTATTTCTTCTGGGAAGAGGCAACAGGTACCATGACCCCATTTATCTCTAAGGAGTCAGACACTTCAGGAAAGTGCCTTTGAAGTGGCTTATGCACACTACAAATAAAGTACTTTAGGTGCCACAAGGACTACTCATTTTTTTTATTCAGTAGTGGCACTCATAGAACATGAAATGACATTACAGGGGAGGTTCTTTCTTCTGGAACCATTGTTTGGAAAGTGTCCTGAAAATAATGTAACAAATCTTGAAGTCCTTATTCAAATAAAATTCAAATTGCTTTCATCTGGGGATTTTGTCAGACTAAGGATTTCAGGATTTAGCCTACTAAACAATAACCTATTAATTTATATACAGGTTCCAGTTACAGGCCACCTATTGACACTGTCTTCAATTAATAAATGCTAGCAATTTTGATATGCTATTTGCTGCATAAACTACCATTTTAGTGGAGAACTCACTGCTGGGGACACGTAAGTGGACTTAAAACTAAGTTTGACAGCTTCTGAATGGAACTGATCAGGAATGACACCAGTAGTACCTTGCCCCAAGTAAATGTCAAAAAGAGATCAATGATGGATGTGATAAGAGAATGGTGGAGAGATAAGGTATGTATTCTGACTTTGCCGGAAATGACAGTGTATTGCATGCATGTATTACATGCACAGGCATATCCCTAAAATACCTACAGACATTTAAATTTGTTTTTTCCCCCCACGTTACTTTATAGAACATGCACACACAAAGCAATCAGATAGGCTTGCAGACAGGCAGTACACATTTGGCTGGTGTGATGAATTGGGGAATCTGTCCATATTCGCCTTATGAATTCTGGTTAATTTTATTAAATTGATGTTATTATTGAATGTGTCAGTGAGTAGTGAGTGCTCCATGGGTGGACAAGGTCCCTGACATGTATCACCAATCTGTATGGGAGAAACTACAAAGCAAACAAAAGTGTTTAACCTTAATGACTCTTGCTCTGGCAGGGCAACAACAATGCTAGATGCCTGAACTGGAAATAAGCCAGTTTGAACAAGGGGAGGGGGGAATGGAAAGTGAATAATCCCTAAACAGGAAAACAGAGATGGCATGTTAGTGCCAGTCTTTGAAAACCACAAAGGCAGACTGAGAGAGGAACAAAGGCACAGACTTTTGGAGGGTCAGAGGACTACTTTGACTGAGTGACCAGCCAAGGTCCAAGGCATCTGACTGGAAAGGGGAGAGGGCAGACTCTGTGGTCCAGAGGGGGAAGCCATGAGGAGAGAGGTCCATAGGCTTGTCAACTCTTTTAATTTTAATGTCACTATAGTTATTTTGGGGATGGATTTTTACCTGTCTCATGAAAACATGCTGACGGGTGCTAATTCACAATTTTTCTCTTGTTCATAATGTTTACCATCTCCTATGACTGACAATGGGGATGAAGCCAGCAAGATGGCTGCCATTTCCCTATTGTAAAGTTGTCTGCCACATCCCACTGTTGGCAAGGAGATTGAAGCCAGCCCATGAGTAAAATGACTTAGGGCCATCACTCTGTGGTTCAGAGGTTGGAGAGGAAACAGGGACCGTGAGGAGCAGTAGAAACAAAACACTATGAAAGGTGAATGGGAAGGCAAAGGAGATCAGGAGATAGATTTAGGAGGATGTGGGGGCTGGAGGGAGGCTGAAGAGGACAGTGATGGAGGTGGAGGGATCAGATGGCAAATTTCCCAGCCTGAGGGTAGTGGTGGGTAAGGGCAGTCCCCTCCAAGCAGCCAGGGGAACACAGCGTTGCCAACTCTCATCAATTAATAGTGAGTCATAGGATTTTGGCACCTACAGTTTCACCAATCCTCCGATTTTCAGGGCTGGGCACACAGAGAGAACTCTGTGATGGCCTTGGGGCTGAGGACTCAGACCTGCCCTGCCACTGATCCCTGCCTCAATGTATGGATCTAGAGCAGAGGGAGGATCCTGGGACAGTGCGAAGCAGGGATGGGGAGTTGGGGAAGTGGTGCTGCTGGGTCCCAGGTAGAGGAGTCCCCTGGGGTAGCAGGAGATAGAGAAGTGTTGCTGTTAGTTCAAGACAGAAATAGGGAATGGATGGCGGTTCCCCTATCTCAGATGTGTATTTTTGTGTGCATTAGAGGTTGACTTTTCAACCTGAAATTATCACACACACATTGGCAGAGGGGTTGAGGGTAGCAACACACATGAAAGGCAGACTGAAAAATATGATGTAATTGAAAAAAATCTCATGATTTTTGGGTTGTCTGACTTATTATTGGCTATACTGGGTCAAGGAACAGAAACTTGGAATCCTGCAGGGACACTCTCCTAAATCCCAAAGAGAGGTGAGGAAACTGAGGCAGAGAGTAGCGTGCAGGTGTTTCATTGTTTTGTCTAGATCTGTATAAATCTTCTGCAATCTGAAGGCAGAGTGATTGACTTTGGAACCTTTGAAAAGTCTGTGTTATGTGCCTCAAATACCACATGCCTCTGGAGAGGTAGGCTGCAAATCAGAGTTCCCACAAGGTTGGAATTCTTGGAAAAGGTGTGATAAGCAACTGGGGAGTTTGGAGTGGTCAGTTCTTGTCCTGAGGGCCTGAGGCTGCTGGACCATGAGGTCACACTTCCTTAAAGGGGTAACAAAGTCTGTGCCTGGGAAGTGTGCTGGAGAGGCCAAAGAACCCCATTTTTCCAGGCATAGATCAAATGCCATATGAAAATATGTAATTCTTTCCCACAGAGCTACTAATTATACTTTCTTTAATAATACTTTTTTGTTGTGAACTGAAGTAACTGCAACAGTGTGAAATATATTTCTACAGCAGGTTTCATAGTTACAGCTTTAAGAAACGGTGGCAGTAATACACCTCTACCCCGATATAACATGACCCAATATAACACTAATTCGGATATAACACGGTAAAGCAGCGCTCCGGGGGGGGTGGGGCTGCGCACTCCGGCGGATCAAAGCAAGTTCGATATAACGCGGTTTCACCTATAACGCGGTAAGATTTTTTGGCTCCCGAGGACAGCGTTATATCGAGGTACAGGTGTAATTAAACTATGTGGCTTCAAAATGTGGTGGCAAGCATTAGCAGTGCCTGTGACACCCCTCTGAAACTGGTGAGTAGTATTTCCCACACCCCAGCTGGAGAAACTGAGGCTTAGTGTAACCTTCTCAAGGCACTCATTGTGATTGGGCAGAGGCAAGAGCTCTTGAATATCAGTATTAAGGCCCCTAGACCATCCAGTTCATTAAAACAGACCCATGTAGAGATGAACATTACTATGGGGCTGTAGAACTGAGAAAAAAACAAAACCTTTGAACAGAGTTAACAGGTAGATGTTGCTGAGTTTCTCATCACTTTACAGCAACTAGCTCTGTATGTCATACTGGAGGATTCAAATTAGCTGACTTTCTCTGAACAAACCTTGTGTTCAAAGGAATAACAGCTGAAATTTACCAAAGTTCACTGCTACTCACTTTGAGCCATCTTGATATGTGAGTGAAAGAGTGCCATCAAATGCTAATCAAAACTGCTGTCAACTGAAACCATGAATGCCAGGGGAAAACACACTTAACTTTTACTTTAGCATATTATGCCTGTGGATTCTGTGAGTAACAAATATAGACAGTTAATAGTAACGGGAATTCTGCAGCCATTAGTAACTGCCATTAGTATAAAACTTCAGGTAATTAGAGGTTGTGGGTGGCCTTACAGCAGCCAGATTTCACTTCATAAAAGTGTTGGTATTGTAGTTGAGCTGTGGAATACAGAGGAGAAAAGTGCACTTGCCTCGGGTGTCCTAGAGGTTGTTCATCATTTAGATTACTCAGGAGGTTGGTTAAACTCATTATTTGCCCTCCAAAATTCTTCAAAAAGCTATTGCCTTGTGGAGAATTCAACCACCACCCTCAACTCCTTGTTGAAAACAAAATCATTCAGAATGGAAAGCTTCAAGATTTAAAATTTGCTGTTTACCAAGAAAATTGTATGGACAAATTAGACTTCAGTAAAGCCTCCTAAACATTCCCGCAGGTGGCTATAATCAACTTTCTTTTATGATGGCCTTGGGAGAGAATACTTCATTAATGAAAAGCTATGATTTGTGCATTTTACATTGCTTTAAGGACATGCTGTTAAGATTGGTTGTCTCCCACGTGAAGAGTTTGGTATCAGGTTCCTGATTTATGGAGACAATATATTAGTGCTGGTCTGGTCTCCAGAGACTTCCTCACATACTGTTGGAACTGCCTTATGTACCTCTTCACTTCTCTGGGCTTTATCATGAATTTTTAAGAGCCTTACTAAACTTCTTCACAAAAATGGTATGTTTGTGAGCGAAAGGGAAAGAGTAGAGGGTAGAGGGTTGGAGTAAGGTAGCTTTTTATCTTTATGATCATAATTTACCACAATTAAAATATTTTACCATATATTTTTCATCCAACTTAATGCCTCCTGTTAGGATTCACTGAGAATTTTAAACTTCTGGTATTTTTTTCATATAGCAATTTTTCTTTCCCATAATGTTCTGCTTTAATGACTTCGTGGGGAGGATCTTCTGTTGAACCACACTGTTATCAGGTGTTAGAACACTGCATTAAGGGTACATCTACACTACCCGCCAGATCGGCGGGTAGTGATCTATCTATCGGGGATCGATTTATCACATCTCATCTAGACGTGATAAATCAATCCCCGAACGCGTTTCCCATCGACTCTGGAACTCCACCGCTGCGAGAGGCAGAAGCGGAGTCGACGGGGGAGCAGCAGCCGTCGATCCTGCACCACGAGGACGCGAAGTAAGTCAATCTAAGTCAATCTAAGATACATCGACTTCAGCTACGCTATTCTCGTAGCTGAAGTTGCGTATCTTAGATCGATCCTCCCCCTCCCCCCAGTGTAGACCAGGCCTAAGTTGCTGAAGTTCTGCTGACTCTTGAGGAAGATGCGGCTCTAGGGACACCCAGGCTCAAAGAGTAAGATTAAATTCAGGTTTCTGTTAAATGGCTGGTTTGAGGTATAAACAAAATGACCATAAGTCATTTGTGCACACTTTGCATTCTGAGGTTCAAAGATAAAAATAATCCAGTTTTTTTTTTAAATAAAAGCAAATTAGTAGAAGGGGGTGGTTATGCAAAGTATCTTTTCATTAGAGAAACTCATTCCTGGTAGAAGAATAAAAAATAATATATAAGGAGCTATAAACATCTCTTTATTATTTTAAATATAATTGTTACAGGAACTTAAAAATGTATCCCCACTTTTTTTTTTTTAAAGAAAATCCATTGGCTTAGATACTCATTCTCTTTTCTCCTGTAACCAGTGCTACCAAATGCCTTTCAGGAGCAGTTTGTGACCCTATGGGAGGGAAGGGCCACAAACTGCCGCAGCAAGGTCAGGCAAGTTCATGGTGAACAGGAGAATGGTCTTCAAGGGGTAGCTTAAAGTTTTTCTTTGTTTATTAAAGTCTCCTCCTCCTTGCTTTTGTCTTCTGCTATCTTCTATGTTCCATGCCCCTCTACTCCCCTGCCCTTCTCCACCTTCACTCTCCAGCCTCTCCTTCTCCTTAATGCTAAAAAAAACCTGATGTGGAAGCCTTAAACTTAAGCTGATCCAATTTATGATCTACAGGCCTCTTGTAGTGTGCCTCCAAAGCAATACAACAAGTAGAGGGATTTATCTTTTCTTTGGTTCTATGAGGTCTCAAATGTGCTTTGCAGATATTAGGTATATAGTTGTGATATAATCACAGGGGCCCAGTCCTTCAGTCAGAACACAGTCTTTGACAATGAGTGTCTTCAGCCAGACTCAAGTTAAAAGTATTTATTTAACTATGGCCAATAAGGAGGTGCTGCAATTTGGGCACAAGTACTACCTCAGCAGTATCCATTAATCTAGAGGACCCTGCAGGAGTTGCTGTTGTGAAAGAGGGAGAAGTCAAGCTCTACGATGAGGAGAAAGGTAGAGCCAGCTCAGACAAGTGTGTGGCCTGAAGATAGGATGACATGGATAAGGATGGATATTTTGGATGAGGGGCAAAAGAGACAGAGTTTGGGAAAAGGGCATTTCAAAACTATGTAGAAGGCATTCACCTTTCACTTTGTATTGGGGGACTCTATATTAATTTTGTCATATCTCTAAGTTCTATATAAGCTCCTTTTTCAGATTTGGGGGTTTTGGTTTATAACATCAGATAGAGTTTACAGTGCAAATAATAGCGCAGAACACTCTAGAGCAGAAGTGGGCAAACTATGGCCTGTGGGCCACATCCGGCCTGCAGGACCGTCCTGCCCGGCCCTTGAGCTCCCAGCCAGGGTGGTTAGCCCCTGGCCCCTCCTCTGCTGTCTCCCCTACCCCGCAGCCTCAGCTCGCCGCACCGCCAGCGCTCTGGCCCGCCACTCCTGCCGGGCAGCGCGGTGGCGTGGCTGGCTCCGGCTGGGCAACGTGGCTGTGAGCTCCTGCTGCTCTGAGCGGCATGGTAAGGGGGTGGAGAGTGGGGTTAGATAAGGGGCAGAGGGTCCCGGGGGGCAGTCAGAGGACAGGGAGCAGGGGGCAGTTGGATAGGCGTGGGAGTCCCGGGGGGCCTGTCGGGGTGTGGGGGTGTGGATAGGGGTCAGGGGAGTCAGGGGACAGGGAGCAGGGGAGTTGGATAGGGGGTGGAGTCCTGGGGGGCGGTTAGGGGCAGGGGTCCCGGGAGAGGCCGTCAGGGGACAAGGAACAGGGGGGTTTGGATGGGTCAGGGGGTCTGAGGGGGGCAGTCAGGGGACGGGAAGTGGGAGAGGGTGGATAGGGGGCGGGGGCCAGTCTGTTTGGGGAGGCACAGCCTTCCCTACCCAGCCCTCCATACAGTTTCGCAACCCCGATGTGGCCCTCGAGCCAAAAAGTTTGCCCACCCCTGCTCTAGTGTCTCTAACAGCACACCTTATTGTAAAGAATATCTTTAAAAAGTTCCAAAGTTTGGTTTTGAAAAGCTGTAGGTAATCAGAATAGTATCTGAATACTTTGCAGTGTGATACTTTCCTTCCTGCTATTCCCCCCAGCCTTCTGGGGGGGGGGGGGTTGCGAAACCCATTATATCTTTGATATGAGCCCCTACTAATCTTCCCCAGAGACCCAAACACTTGATCAGTTCACTCGGGCTTCTGCTGAAGTACTCCAGACCCATTCTTTCCTCTCTTCACCCTCAGCTCCCATATGTTTGCAGGATTCAGCATTTGTTGGGGTCCAGACTGATGTTGCATGTAGGCTTTTTCTAGGACCTTGTCAGTGAAAAGTTTCTGACCGTAGATGCTTCAGAGCAAGCCAGATATTAAATCAGCAAGAGCAGACTAAGTTCCCAGAAGAAACATTGCTGAATCCTTTGAATTTGGTCCCACTAGGATCTTCAAAGTTAGCTGAACCTGAGATGAATTACGAAGGAGGAGGAGGTGTTAAGAGCTGAGGGAACTTGTCAGTTGTAACAACCTGTTATGCAGACCTATCTGAAAAAATGTCATGAAAATGTATTTCAAAACTATGATGGATTAGTGTATGTCTGCATTTGTTTATATCAGTTTACAAACTCCATTGTGTTTTTTGAACGCCATTTTGATTGCACATTGCACTTTGCCCTTCACCTTTGTCTTTAACCTCCATATTGGACTGGGATATTCAGGAAAATGACTCTTGCTCTGCATTAACCCTCTGCTAGTAGGCACACAGAGGGCTAATCTACATTAGGAGTGCTACAGCGGCACAGCTGCACTGGGGAGAAGTTCTCCTGCCAACATAGCAATGTCCACACTACCACTTCTGTTGGTATAACTTTTGTCGCTCAGGTGTGTGAATAAGCTGTCCACACCAGTGCTTAGGTCGGTGTAACTTACATGGGGGGTGGCTTATTCACGCCTCTGAGCGACATAACTTATACCGACATAAGCTGTAGTGTGTACATAGCCTATGCCGCATAGAGCATCTTCACCTGACATGCTACAGCTACCTACAGGTGTGTACATAACCTATGCCACTGTAGTGCTTCTAGTGTAGACTAGCCCTCAGTGTGCCCACTAGTCGAGGGTTCATGCAGAGCAAGAGTCATTTTCTTGGAAGGTCTTCCATTCAAATGAAAGCACCCTAAAAGAATAAGCTAATTGCAGCCCAGGAGAGCCATTCCCCCTCCCCCCCCCGGATTGTAGGTGGGTTGTAATTATGCAATGAACCCCCTGACAATGGACTTGAAGTCACTGCGGGGGAGGGAGGGATTTACCTGACAGAGGGGGCTAGGTCTCCATAAAAGGACAAAGCCTGCTCTTACTCTCTCTCATGATGAGGACAAAAATGCAAAGGCTTGGAGGAGGAGAGGAGGGTCTTGGGACCCTGAAAGGACTGTTCAAAACCCAAAGGGCTCTCAAGGTGATGAGGTCACTGGAGGAAGGAGTGTTTTGTGTGCAGGTGTCTGTTATTTTCAATAGATCTGTATATCTCTTGTGTTCTGCTGTTCTTTGTCTATGCTGTGCTCTAGAAACTCCTTTGCAATGTCTCTGTGATACTTGCTTTAGCTGAAACAATAATCCAAAGGCTCCACAGCTTTGAAGGAACTCTGAGGAACACATAATTGCTAATTGGAGGCTTAGGAGGGCCAACACCAGATTTAGGACTTACGCAGCTGGACTGCAGAGTCCCATATCTCAGGAAAGCGTGCTAGACAGAGAACTCCACCTTGAGACAGTGCCTAAGAACCCAGGGCTTGAGACAGTGACTGGACTCCGGCCAGACCCAGCAGCCTAAGAGCACATGGGGTCTAAGCTTTGGCTCTATTTTAGCAGTCTGGTGAGTGTCCACAAGGGGGAACTCAGGAGGGGTTCTAACAAAAGCATTCTTGACATTTATCATCAACATTTTTAAAAAATATATTTTTTACCATATCTACAATTATGCGGTCAGTGCAAAAGGAATGAAACTGGAGTCATTTGTTGCTGAAGTGAGAGAACCTACAAGGGGGGTGTCTCAAAAAGAGGGCACTTCTTCGTAAAGGAAAGTCGAGAGGGTGTTGGCGGCTGCAGAAAAGGAGGATGGCTTGTTTAGGGTGGAGAAATTGAGCTAAAAGTGGTTGTGGAGAAGGAAGGAGCCCATTATTCAAATACATTTGGACATAAAATAGATTTCATAGATAAGGTTGAGCTTCAGGACTGTTCTTATTTTTGTTAACCATTTCCATTGGGGTTTTCAGGGTTATAGCATGAATACATTGCTCAGAGAATTTGGTTAGGTGATATTTTTACTCTCGACTCAGAATAAACCAAGACCTGTAGTTGCAATAGTAGAAGATAATACTTTATCTCTCCTGATTCTTATCAGTCTTCCAGTTTCATCATTTATAGCAACAGATACCTCAAAATGGTGTGAGATTGTATAGTAAAAACATATTCTATATATAGGACCCAATCTGCTTGATACTGAGCATGAAACTATCCGAAATGCTTCTGCCAACCTTTACTCTCACATTCACATTTGGATCCTTTCCTTCAGCTGAAATTTCTGAAGTTTTTATTATACAATTTTTCAGTGAGAAAAGCATGTCTCAGAGGAATTTAACCCATGGGCTTTGCAAAACTATACATTCTTCTAAGAATACTAAAATCAAAGATATTGACTTTCTGGCACATACAATATCAAAGGAAATGAATTCCTCTACAGTAACATCACAGGCTTTGGCCTTAATCTTAGTTATCCTGTCTGTGAGAAATCAAAGAGCATACCTCTTGGTTACTAGAATTAGTTCCTTCTGTGACACAGAGCTTTACCTACTGTCACTGTCTGTCATGGTAGCTCACTGGCAAACAGCTCCAGGAAACTTGTGCTGCATCTGTGCTGTTTTATATAATTAGCAGGCCAGGTGAAGAGTTCAGATGGAAATTAGATTCTACCTAAAAACATATTTGACAGGATTTTTCTGTGGCACTCATTGCCATATCATGAAAGTACTTCACAAACATCAATGATTTTTTTTCCCGCAACACCCCTTTGAGGTAGGGGAACATTAACATTCCCACTTTATAGATGAGATGAAAAAAATAAATTGCCACATAGTTCCTGTGTGAACTTAGGTAAGCCGAATTAGGAACAGTATCATGCCTTCAGCATGCATAACATTAGAGTTACACATGCACACATTTCTTATTGGAACATATAGGGAGGACTAAGATTTTTAGAGTTATCATATTTGGTTCAGACTCTATCTTACCACTATTTTGCGCTGGTGCCAAAAATTACACCAGAGAAAGTTCTGGGTATGCCTCAAAGTAGTACAGTTGGTCCTGGAGCTTCTGTTGTACCATGCTTTAACACAGTGCATTATACTCCTTACTCTTCAGTCAGCCTGTTCTGGTAAGTGAAACTCCTTGGCAAATGGTCCCCTGTTCTTTTCAAAGAATCCTCACCTCAGATCTAACAAATACACTATACCAAACACATCTTACGGGATATTTACCTATGAAGAGTAAGATGTACAGCAGGGATCAGCAACCTTTGGCACACGGCCCATCAGGGAAATCCCCTGGAGGGCCGGGATGGTTTGTCTACCTGCAGCATCCGCAGGTTTGGCCGATCGCAGCTCCCACTGGCTGCAGTTCGCTGTTCCAGGCCAACAGGAGCTGTGGGAAGCAGCGGCCAGCATGTCCTTTGGCCTGCGCTGCTTCCCGCAGCCCCCATTGGCCTGGAATGGTGAACCGCGGCCAGTGGGAGCTGCGATCGGCCGAACATATGGATGCTTCAGGTAAACAAACCGGCCCGGCCCTCCAGCAGATTTCCCTGACGGGTCGCGTGCCAAAGGTTGCCGATCCCTGATGTACAGCATCTACAGACAGCTCGTAACGTGCAAGATTCATAATCATTGTGAGATGTATGTATAGGAAATATTTAAGGAATAATGTATTTATATTGAAATAGTCATTAAGGGTAAGGAGTCTCGGGGATGATCCATTCAAGCAAGAGGGAGTTGTCACCCTCCCTAGTCATCCAACAAGGTAAAGCAAAGTTCTGTTGTCTACTCTTGCCCCACCCCAGAACAGCCAATGGGAAACCATCAAAGATAATTGGAAATGGCAAAAACCATTTGAAGGTGAAAAGGAACATTTTAGCAAGCAGATCACTCTGGCTCTGAATAAAGACAAAAGACTGTTTCAGTATAACAGAATGTAGAGAAAGGGACTCTCAATCCATTCACTGAGGGAAACTCCTTAAGAAGCAGGGGGCTTTCATGAATGTTTTGATTCTGGTTCTTGTGAAACCAGTCAGCTCTGTAATGGACTGAACTTTGGGGCGGAGCCACTTTATTAGATAGGAGGGGTAACAATTAATATGTTTAGATTTTGTTTTGTGTTGTAACCAGTTGTTTCCAACACTCTCTTACACTTCTAGTTAAATATTTATTCTTTCTTAAATAAACCTAATTTTGTTTTATTATAAGTGCTCATAAGTGCTGTGTGGATTACAGGAACAGTGGTTTAAGATAAAACTGGGTACACTGCTTCTTTGGGGGAAGAAGATCTGGGATTTCTGTGAGTAGCTAGTGTCAGGGGCTGGCTATCACAAAGGATATATTCAAAGGGACTTGGGGAGTGGGGTGCACCTATTGTTAACTTGTGTTTGTGTGGCTGAAAGGCTGTTGGTGTCAGGGAGGTGACATCCAGCTACCAAAAGAGATTCCCACTCGCTGAAGACGGGGGGATAACAAAGTGATCAACAGTACTGGGTGCCCTGACAACTGTCACACTAGTGCAGGGAGCACATCATCCTTCCCCTCCACTTTGCATGGCTTGAATCCTAGGGAGTACTATGAAGAAAGAGGTCTGTGTGCCCAGTAGAGCTCAAGTAGTGTATTTGTGCCTGATGCTTATTCAGCATTCACAAGAAGAAGAGAAATTTGTTGTGATCCCCCCAGTTTGTGCAAGCACAAGGAGCAGGCACTTACTGGTCCTTTATTCTACTTTAGTGGTGATTCATGAGTCTAATACAAGAAGGGAAACAAATTCCCTTTAGATTCATGAATATATAACTATATTTCTCTTTGTCTTGATGATAAATGGTTGTCGTGATGACCTTAATTTCCTTTCATTTTACTTTGTTCTTCTACATTTCAGCCTCCTCTTTGTATTCAGGAAAGGGACTCCCGAGATCTAAGATGCAGGACTTAAAGAACAGATTCCCATTACATGTACTAGAGCTGAGCAAATAATTCATAATGAATAATTCATTTGATGCATTTCACCTTTTGATAAAGAGGTGTCTATGATACATTGTCATCTCCAGTGATACACTTGTTTGGAGCATAATAACTAAAAGAAGAAAAACAGGGCCAAATGGCTTTTGTTCAGTAATCTCCTGTCAAACTGTAAAAGGGTGATTGCAGATTATGTTTAGTAACTTTGACAATGTTACCTTTTGTCTGATGAAATCTTAAGGCATAGTTAACTCTTTTGCTAATTTTTTTCATGCATACCTTGATAGCAGAGCCACTGTCCCAACAGCAGATATAAACAAGAGAACAATGTTGCAAAGATTGCTTCTAAATCCATAAATAGCACTGAAAAAGCATATTCATGGAGCATTGGATAGAAATGGGGGAAAGGCTCATATATGTATAAAAAGATTGAGATTTTTTTGGATATATATATATATATCCAAAAAATTCTCAGTTCTCTTTTTCCACTTATGTGTTACTCCCACTAAAATCAGTGGGATTTTTGTGTGTGTAAACACTTCAGGAGTGAAAACATGTTGAGGAGAAGTCCATCTATCCAATTACAATTCAAGCAGAACTTCATCTTGGACATTAGTAAATATCAGACATCTTTGGAGGTTTCCAGTTTCACAAAGCAACCCCAGTGAAAGTCCTTTAAAGCACCACAATCTTCAAAATAAAGTCCAAACAAGTGACACTTTGATCCATAAATCATCAGAGAAAATGAAACGTGGCAAGCCTAGTTTATCGTTCACCATGGACTCTGATCTGAAGAATCAGGTGGGTTAAACTGAGAGAGTTCCATTGCCTTTCAGGATGTGGCCTACTGAAATTTGCATTTCTGAATATGAACAAAGATTTTAAAAAACAATTTTAATAAAATATTAAGCAATTAAAATATTAAGCAATTATAAATAATTGAGAATAACCTCTTCATGTATTAAAAATATCCTAGCTTTTACATTCTAGGATTAACCAAATTGTATATAATTTCAAGCCAAATAAAAAACACCTAATTTTTAAAACTTGTAGTATAGTAAGTAACAAGTGTTCATCTTTGATGAGATAGTTTTGTGCCAGATTGTGACCCATCCTGTTCCTGAGTGCAAGGGAGTAGATAGAGAGTTCCTTATGCTCTTTATCCCTTGTGACACTGTGACATACCACTGTTTCCTGCATAAATGAGGATGCAGGCTCCACAGAGCTGCTGCTTCCTCTGCACCCCAGTTCTCATGCAGATGGATGAGGGGGGCTACAAAGTGATCAAAACCGTGACTCTGCCCTCCAGTGCAGTTGTGCTGCCATGTTGGGAAGCATATGCTGCAACAGGTCACGATTTACTCCCTCTCTGGAGCAACATCAGGGGAGCTCAACAACGTGCTACCTTTTCCTATAGCTTGATCGCAATCCAAGAATCCAGCTGTTAAGCATGATTCTCACTTGTTCATTCAAAATAATGTGTTCCAACTTCAGATGTGCCATTTAGTATGGTAGCATAGAGGAAATAGCTCCCACTGCTGTTGAAGATGTAAATGAAGATGTTCTCCATCTTGTGATCCATAAATACTTATCCTGAACCTGTTCTCCTCTACTTCCCAGCAGTGATATTCTCTGGATATAATCAAGCATTATGCAGACATTAAGTCACATGAGAATTTAGTTCACAAGAGAATATGCATCTGAACAATTTACAAAGTCATAAAGCCCATTAAAGCTTGCATAAAGTAGTCCCACTGAGAACACAGCTTGTATTTGGGGTTTTCTACTAAAAACAATCCATTTAACAGTGGGTAGCTGAGAGAACTATTGATGTGTCTCAGGTGAATTACATAAGTCTTAAATATACATTTGTTTCCAAAATCTAGTGTCTTCAAGTCCATTTTAACTACATTTTTTCTTTAAATGGTGAAATATGACAAGAGAAAGTGAGGCAGTATTTTAATCCATGAGGTAAGAAAGAATTATATTAAGACAAACATATGTCAAAATAAATATTAATGTCTTTTTTCAAAAGCTTAAAGGGCCACATCATACCCAAGTCCCCATGAGAAAACACCATTCTGGGTCTTCCCCCAGAGGACTTTTTTGTGACTTCTGATCTTCCCTTCTTTTCAATGCTATCTATGGCATTGAAGGAAGTGGATATGGGGAAGAAGAGTACCTTCTGAAACATCGCATACTGGGGGACAGCATCTTCCTAGCTACAGTCACGTGGGGAACCAGATCTAACTGCAGTTCCAAAACTGGGCTGCCAGTCAGGAACAAGTGCTGAGGAACTCTCCCTCCTGTGGGCACTGGGAGCAGTGGGACATCAGAGCCACTCACAATCTTTTCAATTCCTGTATCACGATCAGCTTACTATTGAGGGAGATTCACAATGATCCCACCCCCAGCTTCTTCCAGCCCAGGTTTATTCCAGGGGGGATTAATTACATCCACAGGGCAGCAGTAGGCCCTGAAAGACCTGTAGAGTGAAAAGAGAGGAATCTAGATCTGAAAAGAAATGGGAAATTGTTTTTGTTAGTGCTTTCTTCTCCCTGGGCCTCTGTGAATTCTGACTATGGAATAGCTGAGGAGCTGCCCTTTTCCCTCTACTGCTACGATGGCCTCAGGATCGATCAGTTTGGAATGCAAATTGCAACCTGTAGTTCAGTTGTCATAATAGAGTTAACTGGGTTACCCAGAATATTAAGGGATGGAGTTATCCTCCCTTACTTCCTTTTTTAGTTTGATCCATGTGTCTCACCTCCCTGTCCTACATTGTGATGCAGCAATTCTCAGTCTGGAATCTTGTGGGTAAACTTGTGTTCGTTGCAGTCAACAGTCTCTGCAAAACTACCTACATGTGCAGGACAAAAACAAAGGCCCTGTTTGCTCTATAGATTTGGCCCAACTTTAAATGGGAAAATCTTAATATTAAGTACTAGTAAAGTGGAAATTATCAGTTCCATAACTGTACTCATATCTTTACATCAAATCTGCACAACTGGCAAACTTTTTTCTAAATATAATACCTGCAAATTCAACATAGGTTATGATCTCATTTTTATTATGGAAGTGTCTAAAATCCTGAAACAAAATCAGGGACCCATTGTGCTAGTCCCTGTACATAAACATAATAATAGACATTCTGACAACAGTGAAAAAAGGTAGGATGGGAAACACACATGCACACAGGTGAAGTGAGGTGCCTAAAATCACACAAATTGGTAAGGCCAGGAATTGAACCCTGGTCTCTCAACACCTAGTTCATTGCCTCTCCACTAGACTCACTGCTTCTCAATCTGATAATCTGATTCATTTTTTCCATTTTTGTGCATCATCAGCAATAGAGGTTCTGCAGGTCAAATTACTCCCTCAGTGACACCTGTGCAACCTTGTTTTCTTCAGGTTATTCCCTCAGTGACACCTGTGTAAATCCATTTTGGACTAATGAGTTGCATAGGTGTCACTGTGAGCATAATCTAAAGAGAAGGGGCTGTACAATGTATAGATTACATTGTGATTTGACCTCCGGAACCTACTGATGATCACTACCTGCGATGGAAAGAACCCAGGATAAGTTTTTTGGGACTGGCAGTAAGAAAACATATCTTATAAAGAAACAAAATTTACTTATAAAGAGACAAAATTTGATACAGAAGTCAGTGAAATATTGACTATGGAATCACCATATATTTTTAGGGTTGAAC
>NW_020664403.1:991934-1053191 GCF_002925995.2 Terrapene triunguis
TTTCACAAAAAAACCCCCCAAACCACAGACAGATTTGGCAAAAAAATTGTGTTAGTCAAAAATTTAGGTTTCCCTTGGAAAGAAGTTTTGATGGACAAAATTTTGACCGGGCCTAGAAATAGTTCCTTTTTTTACTTGTAAACCAATTGCGTTTGGTGTGGAAATCGTTGAGAGAGAACACACATGAAACCTCACAATCCCACATATACAAAATCCCTTTTAAAGGCAGAGCCACACTTTAAATACTGCTCCTTATCGTTGTGGGTTGTGTTAGGTACAACTGTGTCAAAACTGGTGGAACTCAGAAATTGAAATTTTTCTTTCTGGTCTTGGGGACTTATTAAATCCATTTATATTGTTCTGCCAGAGAGTTTTATTGCCCTGATAAGTAACAGAATCCATGACCTTAAACTGTGTCTGTCACCAAATTGTTTTTATGCTATTGAATGTTAATTATGTAAAACCTGTTCAGTAAAGATAAAGTTAATATTTGCCCTTCAGCTTGTTTCCTCTCCCATCAAGTTCTGACCCATGTCCAGGTTGCTGTCACTGTCACAGGTAAGTAAGATTGGGTGCAGAGGGGGCAGAATCAAAATGGTAATCAAAAGGATAGGACTTCATGATGTGAGATCTCGTGAACAAGCACTTCCTCCTCCTCGCCTCCTCTTCCCCCACTGTTATAAATCATAGGAAAGCTTTTTCTGACCATGTGTATTAAATTGCTTTCTGTCACTGGTATTTCATGACAGGTGGTGTGAATAGAAGCAGTTTATTATGCACAACACAACGTTTTGTGGAAGACCAATGGATGTATTCCACTTTAACCTGAGCTGAACTTGATTCCTTGTACAGAAAACGGACGAGTTTATGGGAGATTATTTAAGGTTGGAAGGGAAAGCTGACAGGTGCTGAGGACCACTCTGGTTGGACAAAGATGTCAATAATACAAAATTATTGCTGTAGTCAGTAAAGAATAGGGCAATATACAGCTACACTGAAAAAGGGATTGGTCGAGATCAAAGGTATGTTCTGAAAAAGCAAAAGCGGTACAAAAATAGATATATGACTAAACCCCAAATCTCTTTATATCATTATATATTGGGGTGAAAATCAAAGGCAAAAATAGATGAACTAGAATTATAGCAATAGAAGAGAAACTTGACATAATAGGGATTCTTGAAGTATGGTTGCATACCAAAAATTACCATGATACTATAATACCTGGCTATAGACAGACTAGGTCATCTAGGTATGGGAGTAGTAGTATCCCTGGAAGATTCCACAGAACGAAAGACTAATGTATCAAATTAGAAAATTAGAGAGCAGTAAGTCACTAGGAATTAAAGGTATTCATCCAAGATTGAATGTACCCATTGAGATGCTGACAAAAACTATGCAATCTCTCATTAAAATCAGCTATGTTGGAGAAGTGATGGGGAGCAAATATTGCAATATATACTAAAAACAGTTTACTTAACCAGTAATTTCTTATAATCCTTTTGCTACTATTTCTCAAACTGTTATTTAAATATGCACTTTCCACTTCATAGCCAAGCTTTTTCACCTGTTTTCTAGCAGTGAAGTCCTAAATCCTATGTTTGTGATATTATAGTCAATTGCCATGAAAATTATTGTGATATCTCAAATTAACCCGTAAAACTTTGCTGCAAATAAATTAACGTGGAGGAACAAGCCCAGTGCTTAAATGCAAATCTGGCAATAGAAAGGAAAATAGATTTAAAACATAACTGAAGACTTTTACATTTGAAAACTTCCTAAGCACAAAATAATTTCTTTCTATTTCTTTGTGTGGGATTGCAGCTATTCTCTGTACATTCAGCTTTCTGTTGTTTTGCTAGTTGTTTAAAGCTGAACATGTGCACCACAGAATGAAGAACTTGATAACTGTCAGTTGTAATATATCACTAGAATTTAAGAGCTAATAAAGCAAAATACCATTCTTGCTTGTCTCATGAGGACTTGTGTTTTCTTAGTGTGTTTATAATCATAATATTGGTATAGTACTGCTGGTTTTTTACATAGGTCTCTTATTATAGTAACCTTTATTGACAATGGTTATAAAAGCACTCCTACCATGATCCATCTTGTTTAGACTGACATTCTCATTCATTAACTTACTGTACCTGTAAATTATTACAAAGACACATTGCTATATTAAAAAGGTCACCAAGAATATGTAGCATTGAATTTTCCTCATGGTTTCTGTTTTTTGACCCATACATGCACTGCTTTTTCATGTCTAACATGGAGGCTAAGGTTTATTTGACATATTTTGTGTACACATTACAGGCTCAATTCTGCTGTTGGGTGCAAAGGTGTAATTGACAGCTGAAATTGGCCTTGTATATTTAAGCATCATAAGCAGACCAAACTAAGCATTCCCATTATAGTTTGGGTGGATTCTGTGTTTAATATGGTTGGCATTCTAATTGGACTGACTTTATGAAAGGGAAACTTTGTGGTAAGCAAGTTCATGATCCCTTTTTCCTCTTAGTTTTGTTTCTATGCCACATTGATCAACCATTCAAATAATAAACCACAGTCAATATATTTCCTGTATCTTAGTGAACAAGAATTATAACATCAATCTATCTGTGTACCTTTCCCCATTGTTTCTATAACTGTCAGACTGAAGCACATTTAATCAGTGGATTTTCACTCTATCACCATAGTAATGATTGAAAGTGAAGGACACTGTCACGGTGCCTGCAGTGGCTCACAGCTAAGAGTGCCAAACTCAGGTCAGACTGTCGGAAATGAGGGCATACACCCCATTCTGGTGGTATTATCATTATCATTAGATTTCACCAAACCAGTAACAAAAGTGTACTCCTGGATCACTATATTAGTTTTACCATGGAGTCACAGACAGTCCCTTAAGCTCTCTAGGGTCTCTCTATCACTTTGTGATGAAAGGTTATTAGGATCTAAAATCGCATACATTAAGTTCTTCCAACCCCAAAAGGATCGGTCACTCACCCCAGGTCACTGAATACTTCTGTATCTCGCACCAAAGACATGCTGTGGCCAATTTATTTATTAAACTCAAGATGTATTAGTTGAAAAGAAAAGAGTTATTAAAAGGTTAAAGCAAATAAAATATATAACAGATGCGTTAGTTTGTAAGTACAAAATGATACAAGAGATATAGTAATCTGCCAGTCTCTTAAAGTCTTTTCAAAGTTCCTCAGGGCTTCCCAAAATGGCTTTTGGGGTCCTTTGTCCAATCACTTAAAGTTTCCCTTTAAAGTACAAGCAATCCAGAGATACAGGATTGTTCCCAGGGTACATCTTTATAATTGAAAACAGTTTGGCAAACATTCCTAGCACAAGGGGTCTGTAGCCTTTCCATTGTTGAACACACAACAACCCACTCTTTGAAGTTAATATTCTACTTTCTATGCGTACACAAGTAATCCAGTTACAGTGCTATACGTAATGTAATTGCCGGACATTCATTACAATCTGGATGGCTAAGTGGGAACAATACAAGTATCCTTCATTAGTTTTCCACATCAAGTAAACTCACATTTAAGCACTAATGTTTTTTAATGTTAATTAAGTAGAGTCGCATACATAATGTAAAGGTAATTACAGAGTTATAGGACATGACAATGGCTATAGCAACAACAGGTTAATTTAGTTACACTAGAATACATCAAACAGGATGTAGCTAGATGAAGGCAAATACAATCAACATATATTAACTTAACATTTCCTTTTAATCTATTCTAACAGTTGAATTGTCTAGCTACACAATAGTACCTTTTAACATTTCTTTGAAGTTCACCCACCAATGAATTAGCCAAGGGCTGTGATCTTAGCTGATCTGTCAGCATCATAGACACATTGACCAAGGTTGGACAATGCAATTGGTGTGCAAGACCTGTGATACCCAATTTAATGAGAAGATTGCTGGGGAGGACCCATGGCACAATACTAGGCTGGGTTTCATCTTTAAAACAAAATAGATAAAATAGGTACTTGAGGAACAAAGTGCTGAGACCGCCACCCCCAGACCCCTCTGCTGAGCCCCAACCACTTTCACCTGGAAGCCCCTGCAGAGTCCCATTGCCCTTGCAACTGGAACCCCCCTCCCATCCTCCAATGAGCCTTTGTGCATCCAGATCCCACCACACCTAGACACCCCCCCCCACTGAGCTGCCTGCACCCAGATTGTCCCACATAGAATCCCCCACCCAAAACTTGGATACCCCTACACTGAAGCTCCACACTTGGATCCTGCCTGGTTGAGCCTCCCTGCTCCGTACCTGGTGTGCCTGGAGCAGAGGGGCAGGGCCCCAGGATGTTTCTGGGGGAGGCCCAGGCCTTGTGCTGTGTCAGGGTCGGGTGCAGCCTCATCACTGAGTCCGTGTTCTGGGGGTGGGGTGGTTGCAGGGTGATCTCCCACCTTCATGCAGCCGGTGGCCTGTGTTCCCCTCTGCCATGCTGGAGCCTCTGCATTTATTTATTGACAAATAAAACTTGCAGAATTTTAAAATATTGTGTGCAGAATTTTTAATGTTTTGGCGCAGAATGCCCTCAGGAGTATTAACTAGTGCACGTACATTGAGTTCTTAAAAAAGTTTGTTTGCTGTGGGTTTACTCCCTAATAGACTAGTGCCCTGCAATATCTGAAGAAATTAGGTTTAAAAGGGGTGGGTGAAGGATTGTAATAGGTTTTTATTGTTTGAAGTGATAATCACTGTACAGGGAAAGGAATAATAAGGCTCTGACTAAAATTGTGGCTTCCCAGTCTTTCCCATAACTTACCTATTCAGGAATGCTCAGCAAGAGAATGGAGAGGAATTTCTCAGCTGCTAGGAAAGTAACTGAGGTAAGAGAGGTGGAGAAAAGCAGGACACTGAAGCAGATTTAAGTGAGCTGCACTCTGATTTTCTGGCTATGTGTTAACAAAGCACTTCTAGGGCTTTAAAAGCCACACATGGACAGCCTGAAGGAGAAGGCTGGGGGACACAGCTGGAGTGAGAAGCAGAGCAGAGCTCTGTCTTTCTTAGGTATGGGTGCAAGGCCTCTGTCACCAGGGTATGCGAGTGCCTCATATTCTTCACTGTGTGCATCCTTGCAATATCTCTGTGAGGTAAGGAAGTACTATCTTTCCCATTTTGCAGATGGGGAATTGAGGCACAGAGCAATGAAGTCATTTGCCCAACAACTTGCAGGAAGTCCGTAGCAATAATGGGAATTGAACATAGGTCTCCCAAGTCCCAAGCTAGTGCTCTAACAACTTGTACTGTCCTTCCTCTCTCTGGTAGCTAGAACTACCTGGATTTTACCTGTGAGAAGGTATGGACTAGACACAAAGAAAAGGTAATTAGGAGCCCAAGGGAGTCTGGGTGACTTACATTTGCATATGATTTTTTTTAATTTGACCTTTGAGTCCAAAGTACAGGTATTTTCCACTTATTGGAGCTCTGTGTGCAGACAAGTTGCATTTTATTCAGGCTGAGCTAGAAAGCAGACCTTTTATTCTAGAGATATGGCTAACACAGGCACAATTGTTTGTTTTTTTTTATCTTACCTAGGCTCCAGCTGGTTCCTTCTGTCACTCCTGAAATCCCCTGCTTTATGGAAAAAAACAGCCAAGTTACAGCAATATCTGTGGCAATGAGTACGTAGGAAACAGATGTCAGGTGAAAACTCTTCACTGTGCTCACAGTTTTCTAGCTGTGAAATTCATAGATGGAAAAAAAAAAAACATATGCACCTTCTGACTACAATTTACCAGTCCACAGTAGCAAACCCTGTCCAAGGTCAAAAGGTCCGGATCTAGGGGCCACAGTTTGTTCTTGGCTTCAGTTCTTTATGGGAGGCAAAGAGCAGATGCTGCAGCCTTGTGGTGCCACATCTTAATGCAAGTATGGTATAAGTGGAGATAATGTTTAAATCAAATGGTTACATCCAGAACCACAACACCTTTGTCACATTCAAAGCTACAGCAGCATCTGGTTCTTTGAATTCTTAAATTTCCAGAGCAAGAGAGATCAATGTTGCATTTACTATTTGAAAGTGAACATTTTCTTACAGATGAAAGAACATTTGTTGTTTGAAAAATTTTTGCGAAACACTTCCCACAGGTAAAAGAAATGATATAGCCCAGAGAAGATATAGAGAGTGGGGCCGAAATCAAGGGCAAAATTCCAATTGCCTTCACCGGTGCAGGATTGGGCTCAGGTGACTAAAAAGCAAGCTATGAAGGGGGATCAAGATATTATCCACAGTGCCCATCACAACCTTGTCATGCCACAGCGAAGAGCTTTACGAAACATCATATCTTCCAAATATGGTGGGTGGGGGACCTTTGTTAATGTTAATTTCAGCTTCTGTGTGAGTTTAAAAAAAACAAAGAGCCTGAGAGGCTGCATAGTCCAGTAGATAGGGCATTGGACTGGTGGTCAGGAGACCTGTGTTACCAAGGTTGTCACTGATTTGCCCATGTGGCCCTGAGCGAGTCACTTAACCTCTCTGTCTCAGTTTTCCTGTCTGTAACGTGAAGGAACTTATGTTGCAAACCTGTTGTGAGATCCTTGCATGAAAAATGCTATATAAATGCTAAAAATTAATAATCTTTCAGGCACCACTGACTTGGGCAGTCTTGCCCGTGTCCAGTGGGACTTTAGAGTGAATAGCTTTGCAGGATTGGGTTCTTATACTGCAGCATTAGAATGATACTTGGGTACATATGGACCACTCCATTTTTACAAATTATAAATCTGCAAGGGCTTGTGTCATTAAGTGGAATCGTTTGGAAGATGTTATTAATATGTAGACCACTATAAACACATTTTAAATTAATATTTAATTTCTATTATAGCCAGCTTTTATGTCATCTGTGTCTAGGGGTGACCATATTTCCCAAAGGGAAAATGGGACACTGCGTGGAACTTGCCCTCCCCCACCCCACCCCACCCCACCCCAGCATAGGGCTGGCCTGGACCACCCTACGAGGCTGGGGTTGCTGGTCACTGGAACCTGGCCTGCCCCTCACAAGAGGCTGTCAGAGGCTCTGCCCGCCCACTGCATGAGTCCTGCCTCCCCTCCCCCGTGTGGGGCTGGCATTGCCACTCATCCCCTGGCATGTTCCTCCGCACCCTACTTTTTTGGCAAAAGTGGGCATTTGTCCCATTTGCTCTTGCCAACTGATCAAGTTGGCAAGAGCAAATGGGACAAATGCCCGCTTTTGTCAAAAAAGTCAAGATGGATGGGACAGGACTTAAAAAAGGAACTGTCCCAGCCAAAATGGGACATGTGGTCACCCTACCTGCTTCTTTTTAACCACATTTATCTTTATTTTTTTCTTATCTTCCGTATTTTTCTGTATGCTTATGTATTGTGCCAGAATCATAACTATCAATTTAAATGGAAAAAAATACTGAAACCACCCAACTGGCTATTATTTTCAACTGTTAGTTTTTAGTTACTTTTTACCTTAATTTTACTTAACTAGTAAATTGCAGCTGCCATCTAGTTTGCTAAGTTTATTTAAAGGTGAACAACTGTATATTGATGGTGATAATTTCACTATATACGCTACATTTTGCCAAATAGATCTAACATTCTTTTCCTGTTTAATTATTGTTCTAGTAGGGAAAAGGGGCCTCAACGGAGATCAGAGTCCCATTGAACTAGGTATTATACATACACAGTGAGAGAGAATCTATGACCTGGAGTGGTTGCAATCTAAATAGACCAGGGGTGAGCAAACTACGGCCCATCAGGGCTTTGGATCCAGCCTGTAGGATTGCCATCCCCGTGGCGCTGTGGGCCCAGCGCCGCTCCCAGAAGCGGCCGGCACCACGTCCCTGCAGCCCCTGCAGGAGGGGGGGATGCAGAGGGCTCCACGTGCTGCCCTAGCCTGCAGGCATCGTCCCCCGCAGGTACCATTGGCCAGGAACAGGGAACTGCGGCCAATCGGCACTTCAGGGGAGGTACCCGCAGGCGAGGACATTGTACAGAGCCCTCTCCCCCGCCCCCTGCCCCCAGGGACCATAGGGACATGCTGGCCACTTCCGGGAGCGGCGCAGGGACAGGGCAGGCAGGGAGCCTGCCTTAGTCCCGTTGCACGCCGCTGCCACCCTGGAGCCGCTCAAGGTAAGCGGCGTTGGGCCAGAGCCCGCACCCCAAACCCCTGCCCTGAACCCCCTGCCACACCCCACACCCCTCCTGCACCCTTCACCCCAACCCCCTGGCCTGAGCCCCCTGCTGCACCCCCTCCGGCGCCCCAGCCCCTTGCCCTGAGCCCCTTCCTGCACATGCACCCCCTCCCACACTCCAACCCCCTGCCCCAGTCCTACATTCATGGCCCTGCTTGCAATTTCCCCACCCAGATGTGGCCCTCGGGCCAAAAGGTTTGCCCACCCCTGAAATAGACAATAGTGTAACTTTGTTTACCTGCATGATAATCTATGAGCATATAACTATAATGTGCTCATACTATCTGGACAACTTCACTTTTTTTTATTTCTCTGAAGTCTATGGGAATTCCATCTATGGAAGGCTTGAGGTTCCTGAATATTTTTTTTTTTTAAATTTTGATTCATAGACTTTAAGGTCAGAAGTGACCATCAGCTGGGGTCATAGTGGACCACAAGCTAAATATGAGTTAAGCGTGTAACACTGTTGCAAAGAAAGCGAACATCATTCTTGGATGCATTAGCAAGAGTGTTGTAAACAAGACATGAGAAGTAATTCTTCCGCTCTACTCCACGCTGATTAGGCCTCAACTGGAGTATTGTGTCTAGTTCTGGGCACCACATTTCAGGAAAGATGTGGACAAATTGGAGAAAGTCCAGAGAAGAGCAACAAAAATGATTAAAGGTCTAGAAAACATGACCTATGAGGGAAGATTGAAAAAATTGGGTTTGTTCAGTCTGGAAAAGAGAAGACTGAGAGGGGACATGATAACAGTTTTCAAGTACATAAAAGGTTGTTACAAGGAGGAGGGAGAAAAAATGTTCTTCTTAACATCTGAGGATAGGACAAGAAGCAATGGGCTTAAATTACAGCAAGGGATGTTTAGGTTGGACATTAGGAAAAACTTCCTAACTGTCAGGATGGTTAAGCACTGGAATAAATTGCCTAGGGAGGTTGTAGAATCTCCATCATTTGAGTTTTTTAAGAGCAGGTTAGACAAATACCTGTCAGGAATGGTCTTGGTAATACTTAGCGCTGCCATGAATGCAGGGGTCTGGACTAGATGACCTCTCAAGGTCCTTTCCATGTTCATTTAGTCTGACCTCCTGCACATTGCAGGCCACAGAACCTCACCCACCCACTCCTGTAATAGACCCATAAGCTCTGTCTGAGTCATTAAAAATGCTTGCTAATGGCCTTGCAATTTCATGTGCTAGTTTCTTTAATGTTCTTGGATGGAGATTATCCAGCCCCCCCAGTTAGGTCCCATTAAGATGTTTCAGTTTAACTTCCACCTCAGACATGGTAATTTCTACTTCCATATCCTCATTTCCATTAGCCACCCTGCCAGTACCCCTAAGATCCTTAGTACCCTTATTAAAAACAGAGGCAAAGTATTTTTTTAGGTGTTGGGCCATTCCTAGATTGTCTTTAATCTGCACTGCTTGCTCAGTGTTTAGCAGTCCCACTTCTTCTTTCCTTGGTTTTATTTATTTATTTATGTGGCTATAGGATCTTTTACTGTTGGTTTTAATCTCCTTTGCAAGGTCCAGGGAACCTTTGATAGCTTTCTTCCCCAAAGTGATTTTGACCCAAAAAGACTCTGTTTTATCCATTCCATCACTTCTAATTTCTTTACAGTCTACATCATAATATAGAATGCTTTGCCACCACCTTTACCTTTATTTCTGCACATGCCATTTAGTATCTATACTCCAGTCATGACTACTGTTCTACCATGATTCTGTTATCCCTATAGTATCTGGTTTCACTTCCTGCACCAGTAGTTCTAGTTCCTCCATTTTGTTATCCAGGCTCCTTGCATTGGTGTACAAACATCTTAGCTGTTTCTGCTTGGTGTCACCCAGATTCCTCACCCAGCTGGGTATAATCATTCTACTGCCAGTAGTCTACATGACTGCTAGCTTCATTGGTACTGGCACAATCTTTTCTCTTAATGTCCATTCTTCTACCCACTGCTGTTCCTTTCTCCATTGCTTTATTCTCTCTCTTTCATTTTTCTCACAAGCAATATTAGAATCAGGCATGGAGATTACATGAGCATCTCCAAAACACGTCCTCTGAGATCCTATTTTAAAGCTATTTTAATGAGTGGTGCCAGCCTCCATCCCAGAAGTCTATTTCCCTCCATGCTCAGGGGGAGTCCATCCCCTGAGAACAGTCCTCTGTCCATGAATGCCTCCCAGTGGTCAAACATCCCAAAGCCCTCCTTATAGCACCACTGCCTGAGCCATTTGTTTATCATTGTAATTTTGTCTTGCCTTCTTTCTCCTCCTGTAGGCATAGGCAGAATCTTACTGAAGATCACTTGAACCTCCATTCCTTTCCCAGCCTGAGATAGTATCCCTTGATATGTTCCAGTGAGAATCTAGCTGTATCATTCGTTCCCACATAAGACAATTAGTGGATTATTTCCTGCTCCCATTAGGATGCTCTTCAGCCTCAACTCCACATCCCATATCTTAGCTCCCGGCAGACAGCACACTCTTCTGTTCTCCGGATCAGCTCTGACGACAGGCCTGACTCTTTTTTTGTAGTATGGAGTCACTAATCATGTAGACCTGCCTCTTCTTGGTGTTGGTGGGATTCTCCAGCCTATTCTCTATTTTTTCTGCCTGCAAGTCCTCTTGTCTTTTGTTTTTCATTGAAATCTTCTGCGAGTCATCCTGTATCCTCCTGGGGCTCTGAACTCTGGGTATCTCCATTGACTTTTCCCCTTCTTCTTATAGGACTGGCTGATCTTTTCTTCTTCCTTTCCCTCCCATCTTCCATTACTGCCTGCTGAGCCCCTTCTTCATTTTTCAACTTAGCAAACCTGTTCCTGAGCTCTATTTCTCCTTCACTAGCTGGTGTTTTCCTGTGCTTGGTTCTCATAGTCACATGATTCTACTGCCCAATTTCCTCACCCACAGTCTACCCGCACAGTTTTTCAGTCCATTTTGCATCTGCCAGTCTTGATTTTTAACTTTAGCCTCCTCTTGCCTTCCCTCCATCATCTGCTTGAATCCCCTTTGAAACTCAACCATAGTTTCCACCTACATCTCCAAACCTCTGATCTTCTCTTCCATCAGCTGTATCAGGTGACACTTCAATCAAACAAAGCTCTTTTCGGGTACCCGCTCCAGGATAACATACCTCCTGCAGCTTCCATATCCAATCATCTTCATTGTCTTTTCCATTGCTTGCGTCACTACCACTGCTGCCTCTGTATCTGTCATAGCCTTCTCGCCTAAGCTTCTGTCAAGGGGGGGACTGCAAAACCAAGAGCAAAAACAAAACAAACACTAAAACAAAACCAGAAAACCACACACCTCCCTCAAACTGCTCTTACAACTCCCCTGTTTTCAGTTCTCATAGAATCATAGAATCATAGAATATCAGGGCTGGAAGGGACCTCAGGAGGTCATCTAGTCCAACCCCCTGCTCAAAGCAGGACCAATTCCCAACTAAATCATCCCAGCCAGGGCTTTGTCAAGCCGGGCCTTAAAAACCTCCAAGGAAGGAGACTCCACCACCTCCCTAGGTAATGCATTCCAGTGCTTCACCACCCTCCTAGTGAAATAGTGTTTCCTAATATCCAACCTAGACCTCCCCCACTGCAACTTGAGACCATTGCTCCTTGTTCTGTCATCTGCCACCACTGAGAACAGCCGAGCTCCATCCTCTTTGGAACCCCCTTCAGGTAGTTGAAAGCAGCTATCAAATCCCCCCTCATTCTTCTCTTCTGCAGACTAAACAATCCCAGTTCCCTCAGCCTCTCCTCATAAGTCATGTGCTCCAGACCCCTAATCATTTTTGTTGCCCTCCGCTGGACTTTTTCCAATTTTTCCACATCCTTCTTGTAGTGTGGGGCCGAAAACTGGACACAGTACTCCAGATGAGGCCTCACCAATGTCGAATAAAGGGGAACGATCACGTTCCTCGATCTGCTGGCAATGCCCCTACTTATACAGCCCAAAATGCCGTTAGCCTTCTTGGCAACAAGAGCACACTGTTGACTCATATCCAGCTTCTCGTCCACTGTGACCCCTAGGTCCTTTTCTGCAGAACTGCTACCTAGCCATTTGGTCCCTAGTCTGTAGCAGTGCATGGGATTCTTCCGTACTAAGTGCAGGACTCTGCACTTGTCCTTGTTGAACCTCATCAGGTTTTTTTTGGCCCAATCCTCTAATTTGTCTAGGTCCCTCTGTATCCGATCCCTACCCTCTAGTGTATCTACCACGCCTCCCAGTTTAGTGTCATCTGCAAACTTGCTGAGAGTGCAGTTCACACCATCCTCCAGATCATTAATAAAGATATTAAACAAAACCGGCCCCAGGACCGACCCTTGTGGCACTCCGCTTGAAACTGGCTGCCAACTAGACATGGAGCCATTGATCACTACCCGTTGAGCCCGACGATCTAGCCAGCTTTCTATCCACCTTACAGTCCATTCATCCAGCCCATACTTCTTTAACTTGGCGGCAAGAATACTGTGGGAGACCGTATCAAAAGCTTTGCTAAAGTCAAGGAATAACACATCCACTGCTTTCCCCTCATCCACAGAGCCAGTTATCTCATCATAGAAGGCAATTAAGTTAGTCAGGCACGACTTCCCCTTGGTGAATCCATGCTGACTGTTCCTGATCACTTTCCTCTCCTCTAAGTGTTTCATAATTGATTCCTTGAGGACCTGCTCCATGATTTTTCCAGGGACTGAGGTGAGGCTGACTGGCCTGTAGTTCCCCGGATCCTCCTCCTTCCCTTTTTTAAAGATGGGCACTACATTAGCCTTTTTCCAGTCATCCGGGACCTCCCCCGATCGCCATGAGTTTTCAAAAATAATGGCTAATGGCTCTGCAATCTCATCCGCCAACTCCTTTAGCACCCTCGGATGCAGCGCATCCGGCCCCATGGACTTGTGCACGTCCAGTTTTTCTAAATAGTCCCGAACCACTTCTTTCTCCACAGAGGGCTGGTCACCTTCTCCCCATACTGTGCTGCCCAGTGCAGCAGTCTGGGAGCTGACCTTGTTCGTGAAGACAGAGGCAAAAAAAGCATTGAGTACATTAGCTTTTTCCACATCCTCGGTCACTAGGTTGCCTCCCTCATTCAGTAAGGGGCCCACACTTTCCTTGACTTTCTTCTTGTTGCTAACATACCTGAAGAAACCCTTCTTGTTACTCTTAACATCTCTTGCTAGCTGCAACTCCAAGTGTGATTTGGCCTTCCTGATTTCACTCCTGCATGCCTGAGCAATATTTTTATACCCCTCCCTGGTCATTTGTCCAATCTTCCACTTCTTGTAAGCTTCTTTTTTGCGTTTAAGATCAGCAAGGATTTCACTGTTTAGCCAAGCTGGTCGCCTGCCATATTTACTATTCTTTCTACACATCGGGATGGTTTGTTCCTGCAACCGCAATAAGGATTCTTTAAAATACAGCCAGCTCTCCTGGACCCCTTTGCCCTTCATGTTATTCTCCCAGGGGATCCTGCCCATCTGTTCCCTGAGGGAGTCAAAGTCTGCTTTTCTGAAGTCCAGGGTCCGTATTCTGCTGCTCTCCTTTCTTCCTTGTGTCAGGATCCTGAACTCGACCATCTCATGGTCACTGCCTCCCAGGTTCCCATCCACTTTTGCTTCCCCTACTAATTCTTCCCTGTTTGTGAGCAGCAGGTCAAGAAAAGCTCTGCCCCTAGTTGGTTCCTCCAGCACTTGCACCAGGAAATTGTCCCCTACACTTTCCAAAAACTTCCTGGATTGTCTGTGCACCGCTGTATTGCTCTCCCAGCAGATATCAGGGTGATTAAAGTCTCCCATGAGAACCAGGGCCTGCGATCTAGCAACTTCTGCTAGTTGCCGGAAGAAATCCTCGTCCACCTCATCCCCCTGGTCTGGTGGTCTATAGCAGACTCCGACCACGACATCACCCTTGTTGCTCACACTTCTCAACTTTATCCAGAGACTCTCAGGTTTTTCTGCAGTTTCATACCAGAGCTCTGAGCAGTCATACTCCTCTCTTACATACAATGCAACTCCCCCACCTTTTCTGCCCTGCCTGTCCTTCCTGAACAGTTTATATCCGTCCATGACAGTACTCCAGTCATGTGAGTTATCCCACCAAGTCTCTGTTATTCCAATCGCATCATAGTTCCCTGACTGTGCCAGGACTTCCAGTTCTCTCTGCTTGTTTCCCAGGCTTCTTGCATTTGTGTATAGGCACTTAAGGTAACTCATCGATCGTCCCTCTTTCTTAGTATGAGACAGGAGTCCTCCCCTCTTGCGCTCTCCTGCTTGTGCTTCCTCCCAGGATCCCATTTCCCCACTCACCTCAGGGCTTTGGTCTCCTTCCCCCGGTGAACGTAGTTTAAAGCCCTCCTCACAAGGTTAGCCAGCCTGCTGGCGAAGATGCTCTTCTCTCTCTTCGTTAGGTGGAGGCCGTCTCTGCCTAGCACTCCTCCTCCTTGGAACACCATCCCGTGGTCGAAGAATCCAAAGCCTTCTCTCCGACACCACCTGCGTAGCCATTCGTTGACTTCCACGATTCGACGGTCTCTACCCAGGCCTTTTCCTTGCACAGGGAGGATGGACGAGAACACCACTTGCGCCTCAAACTCCTTTATCCTTCTTCCCAGAGCCACGTAGTCTGCAGTGATCCGCTCAAGGTCATTCTTGGCAGTATCATTGGTGCCCACGTGGAGAAGCAGGAAGGGGTAGCGATCCGAGGGCTTGATGAGTCTCGACAGTCTCTCCGTCACATCGTGTATCCTAGCTCCTGGCAAGCAGCAGACCTCTCGGTTTTCCCGGTCGGGGCGGCAGATAGATGACTCAGTTCTGTTTGCTGTCTGTTGTGCCACTGGCTGGCTGCTTCTCTGTCTTTATAGGGCCCCAAATCAGGGCAGCCCCACACCCTAATTAGGTCTCTGCTTCTCTCAGAGCACACTGCCCCCTACCAGCCTGTACAAACTGAAGAAGAAAGAAAAAAGACCCACAAAAACACACACTAAAACATAAGAACTCACTCACTGCACCTAAGGAACAGGGGCTTGCCTCCTCCCTCTCCTCCAAGGAGTTTGAACTCCCACTCAAACTCCCCTGTTTTCAGCTCTGTTTATTGTCTCTTGTGCTGCAGCTCCTGAAAACATAGCCTGAGTTTCTTCCAAAACCGGGGGTTGGTAAAAAAAAAGGGGGGGGGGACTTCCTTTCTATAGAAAAAATTTGACTGAAATGAAAATGTTTCATGTTCTTTGAAATGTTTCACACAATTTTCTAATTTTTGAGAGGCAAAAATTAAAAAAAAAAGAATATTTCCCATTTTTTTCCTCCAAAAGCTTTAAAAAAATCCAGACCAATGTTTTTTGTTTGGATTCTATTTTAATCAGAGTAAAAATATTTACTGTTTTGAAGCAGTTTGCAACAAAACTAATTGTTTCAAACCATTTTCCTGAGAAATCAGAATTTCAAACAGTAATTTTTCACAATTTTTTTTATAGTCAAAAAACTATTTGTTGTCAGAAATGATCTTCACATTGGAAAGATTTCAATCAGCCTTACTGTGGATGATGGATTTGTACACCTCTGTAAATTATAGGAAAATAAATCCCAAAATTTCAAAATTCAGACAAATGACAAATGAATCTCCTTCATTGTCTTGGCCAGATTCCACATTAAAGTGAAACCTTTCTAGTTTTACACATTACTCAGATAATATTGTGGGGGTGGGGGGTGAAGGTAGAGTGGGTGGGAAAGACTAAATTACCTTGCAAACTTCTGACCATTTGCATGTCCTCTTTTAAATTAAATTTTCCCCCCTCCTTCTCCAAATCCCGCAAATATGCAGGAGCTGGCAATCTGTTGCTGATATGCTCAGCATTTCTGTGTCTAGTTATCAGCTTTGCATTTCTCTTACATTTACCAAGTTTATTCGTGATATAGTCACTAAATTGCATTTTTCTGGCCTTTCGTATTTCATCTGCTATAAATTTTCTTTATCCACTTTTATCTTTCATCCTCAGAACTATATGCTTTCTTTCTCTAACTAATTCTCAGTAATATTTTGCTACATAGTCACTTATTCTTCACTATAAATAACCTTCCAATTTCATCATGGCAGGCCTGTTGAGATGCATCCCTTTCAATTATGTATTTTTTGTAGCGATATAGCTGTCCCTCTCAGGCAAAATGTAGAAAAGATTCTAATATAATGTGATACACATTTTAATTTGTCTTTGAGCTCAGTGGGGCCCTTATTCAGCACTCTTTATGTAAAAAGCAGTGGTGCCAGACAATTTATTCAGTTAAAAAAAATGATAGCTTGGGCTGCATACTTATGTCAAGCTAGGCTGTGCAGAGTTCCTAAGCAGAGAGAAAGTAGGAAAGCCCAAGTTAAGCAGTTCAATTTGGTTCTCTGCCTTCCCCACCTTCAGGTGCTGATCCTGATATCTCAGAGCTTGGGGCCTGAACCCTACAGCTTGTACTCATTTGAGCAGTCCCCATCACTTTATTGGGATTACTGTATTCAAAGGAGTTAGAGCTGCTTGATGGAGATGCCATATCCTGTTAGGATTCTGCAAGTATATGTCACAAGGAAAGCACTGATCACCATTTTGTTGCTGCTGAGATTTCTTTTGCAGTAAGAATGTGATGAACCACTTTATTTTGGTGATCAAAAGAAATACCAGATAGGCATATGAATAATTAATATCTCCGGATTTTTTGATGCAGGAGTGAGATCTGGCAGGTAGCTAATGGTGTGTGTGTAGATGCCAATAGATAGGACTGCCAGCTAGAGCAGAGTATTTGTCATCTGTGCATGAACCTGTCAGTCGATGAAATGAACTCTCAGATTTTTCAGTTTTGTCTAATATCTCATTAACTTTTTAAAATTACTATTATTAATTGTTTACCTTGCTTTTCCCCTATGTGGCTGTCCCAGTGTCACAAACACTTGGGATTTTATCACAGGTCTTGTGATGTCAAATGTTTTACTTAAAGCCTCTACTCCTGAAGATAAGGAATTATGTGAGAATCTCCACTTTCATTTGAAAAAGTATAGTCCATTTCTATCCCTCATGGGTACATAGAAGTTCGAAAGTGTGACTCGAGGGCATCCTAAAGTCTCACAAAAAAAAAAAAAAAAAAGAAAGAAAGAAAGAAAAAAAGAAAAGAAAAAGAAACAAACAAACCCAACACTTATTATTTTTTAAAGTCTTGTGAATTTTTTCAAACCAGTATGATGACTTTGTTTTTGGAATCTGTCTCGTGATTTTTGGATGTTTGTGGTTGACAATACTGCTGTCCAACAGGAAGATATAGATGGGAATAAGCAAAATATTGCCCCCTCGAATTATAAAATTGCCAAGAATTTCATCATAAATATGCCTGCCCGAGACCACTGATGTGGTCTGCTCTACACCTTCCACAAATATTGAGGGGCATGTGCCAGAAGACCTGCAGCTCACTCCTGAATGGCAGTGAGAGAAGTTTGGATCAATGATAAAAAAAAAAGTTGAGACTGGAATAAAAGACTTTGGGTTGTTTTGTACAAACGTTGGACACAAATAATAGAATAAAATTTGTGATGAAAAACTTGTAATTAAGATATAGCTTGCATTATTGCCAACCACAAGAGTTCAAATATCACAAGATATTAAAAATATATTTTTTTTATTCTTTCTATTTGTCTTCTGGTTTTTGAGCCATCAAGGTTCAAATTTTCAAGCTTCTCCATAACAATTCAGGCTAGAAACTTTTTAAAAAATATTTATTTGTAAATGAAACTTGAGATTCTCATTCCTTAACCTAAGTCAAGGAGCAGGGACTTTATGAAAAGCACCATAAGAGAAATTGGGTGCTTTAGCAACAGAGTGCTGGTTTTCATTTTATTTATACTTTGGGAACAATTTTGTACTGATTATATTAGAGGCTTTATTTTTGTATAAAAGTAAAGAAGGAATGCAACTTGGATTATATATGCACAAATTCCATATTGATTATGTAATTTATGGCTGGTAAAATACACTTTAAAAATCTCTAATCAAGAGATTGGGGGGGAGGGATTGCTCAATGGTTTGAGCATTGGTCTGTTAAACCCAGGGTTGTGAGTTTAATCCTTGATGGGGCCATTTAGGTATCTGGGCCAAAAATCTGTCTGGGGATCAGTCCTGCTTTGAGCAGGGGGTTGGACTAGAAGACCTCCTGAGGTCCCTTCCAACCCTGATATTCTATGATTTAAGTTGCTACACCAAAAATGATTAAATTAAAATTGGTTGCATGTAATTAAACCAAATTAAATATAATATAAAGATATCATAATTATTATTATTTATATTAGCATAGCATATAGGAGCCCTAGTCAGGGAACCCATTATGTTAGGTGCTGTATGAACACAGACCAAAAAGATGGTATGACTTATTAAACAGAAATGATCTCTTTAACACGTTTATATTATTTTTACTATTGTATACAGTTTAAGTGCCCTTTTTCTTGGTATCTTGAATCATAGAATATTAGGGTTGGAAGGGACCTCAGGAGGTCATCTAGTCCAATCCCCTGCTCAAAGCAGGACTAAAACCAACTAAGTCATCTCAGCCAGGGCTTTGTCAAGCCGGGCCTTAAAAACCTCTAAGGATGCAGATTCCACCAGCTCCCTAGGTAACCCATTCCAGTGCTTCACCACCCTCCTAGTGAAATAGTGTTTCCTAATATCCAACCTAGACCTCCCCCACTGCAACGTGAGACCATTGCTTCTTGTTCTGTCATCTGCCACCACTGAGAACAGCCGAGCTCCATCCTCTTTGGAACCCCCCTTCAGGTAGTTGAAGGCTGCTATCAAATTCCCCCTTACTCTTCTCTTCTTCTGCAGACTAAATAATCCCAGTTCCCTCAGCCTGTCCTTGTAAGTCATGTGCCCCAGATCCCTAATCATTTTTGTTGCCCTATGCTGGACTCTCTCCAATTTGTCCACATCCCTTCTGTAGTGGGGGGACCAAAACTGGACACAGTACTCCAGATGTGGCCTCACCAGTGCCGAATAGAGGGGAATAATCACTTCCCTCGATCTGCTGGCAATCTCCTACTAATACAGCCCAATATGCTGTTGGCCTTCTTTGCAACAAGGGCACACTGCTGACTCATATCCAGCTTCTTGTCCACTGTAATCCCCAGGTCCTTTTCTGCAGAACTGCTGCTTAGCCAGTCAGTCCCCAGCCTGTAGTGGTGCATGGGATTCTTCCTTCCTAAGTGCAGGACTCTGCATTTGTCCTTGTTGAACCTCATCAGATTTCTTTTGGCCCAATCCTCCAATTTGTCTAGGTCACTCTGGACCCTATCCCTACCCTCCAGCATATCTACCTCTCCCCCCAGCTTAGTGTCATCTGAAAACTTGCTGAAGGTGCAATTCATCCCATCATCCAGATCATTAATAAAGATGCTGAACAAAACTGGCCCCAGTACCGACCCCTGGGGCACTCCACTTGAGTAGTACATTACATAGCTTAGATTAAAACATAAAGAGCATCCCCTCCCCCAACCTCATGTTATAATGAACTAAATAACTTCAGGGGACAAAGACAGGGAATCTAGCCAATAGGCTTCATGCCTGGAGATTCCACAACCAGCAGTTAGAAAAAGCCCTGACACAATATGTGTGGTCAGGCATGGGCTCAGATGGAGAAGGACTGCTACTGGAAAACCACTGCCATGGCTCATGCGTGATTTCCTCTGCAACTGAATTCCTACAGCTTTTTGATTGGTGGCAATAACTCTGTTGTAACCATAATGTAGAAATTGGAGGGAAATAGAGACTGCTCTCACTGTAGTGTCGCTGATTTTTTTTTCTGCTGTCTTGCTGCTGGCATTGTTCTTGCCCCTATATGTTACAAATTTATTGAGACAGAATTTAAACCTGTTGTCATTTTTTAAAATCAGTCTAGGGTTTACAATTGTTAGTTTAGTAACATATCTATCTGAGAAATGTGTTGGTTCACCTCGATTTCTTGTTGAGACAGAGACCAACAAATGTTAGGTCAGCTAAAAAATCAGTGCAGCAAAACAGTGAGATACGTTTGTTTGGGGGATTGCTCAGAAAATATTATTTCAAAGGTTTTCTGCTGCCTCTGCACAAATCCAATTTCTCTGTGGTAATTGGTCCCAGTATTGATGATACTTATCTTCTTTGTAAAGCACTTTGACATTTACTGATGAAAAGCACTATGTAAGAGCTAAGTGGTGTTTTAATTATTATTGACGCAGAAGGGGAGCTAGATAAAATTTGATAATATTATCACTGTTCTGATAAAATTATTGCCCGTCTGCTGAGAGGTAGCAGGTGTTCATGGCCTTGCAGGTCAGCTTCCTACTGGAGGAGAAATCAGTGATGCAGGGTCTGGGTATATTCTATGAATAATTTTTTTTTTTTTTTTTTCACACACACACAAACCAGTCCTGGAACAGAGATGGTCAAAGAGCATTCAGGCAATCCCCTTTCAGGAATCTCAGCCCAACACCAGTTCCCAGGGAGCAAGTCTGCCTCAGAAGTGATTCCAACCAAAAACCAGTGTAGAGAACACACTCTCCTGCTGTTTGTACTGCTTCCTCCCTCCAGAACCTTGCGTAACAAAACAAACATACAGCATGTCTTCCTAAGAATGAATACTTGATCACACAATAAGAAAAATAATTTGGAAGATTAAGTGTCACATAACAATATGTTCAAAAATATCTATTACTTTCTCCTCCTGTCTTTTGAAGAACAAGACCAAATGGGAACTGATTTTAAACAGATGCAAAAGTCCCTTGTTTACATTTCTTAAAAATAGTATTAATTTAAGACAAGACCCAGGGCTTCCTGACTGAAAGAGAGTTTTGTGTGGGGTTATATACCACATTGTATCATTATCTAAGTTATGAGATTTTATTTTCTGAAAAATAGGGCCCTCTGATAAGTATTTTAGAAGACTTTCTTTGCCTCTCTCCAATATGGAAAAGAATATATTTGGGGAAAGAGTATACAAAGACATCTGAAGCTTTGCTTAGTCAAACATGTTAAGAAGAAAATTGAGTGAATGGGACAGAATGTATTGAAGATCTCAGCTTTAGCTTGGGAAAGCTAAGCTTGTAAGTTGTCTCTGGTCTTGAGAATTTACAAAAGCAAGTTTTACAAAAGCAAGATGTCTTTATTTTTCCAGCCACACTAAGGAATACATGTTATAAAAATTTTTTGTTCATTATGATGCAGCATTTTTTTGGCCATCAACTTTTTCTGTGCCATAATTATTTGAAGATGACATTGCCACTTATGACCATAACTTAGTGTAAGGCGACTGTTGCCCCCTTACTAACATTAAGTGGGGGTGTTTTGGTTGGCTAACTCCCAGTACCAAAAGGGGAAGGTGGATGGGAAATCAGGACCCTGAGACTGACAGTCCCCAGGAACAATGGGGAGAGGCCAATGCTCCAGGTCAGCCTGATTGACAGGGCAGACAGGCTAATCAGGGAGTCAGGAGGCCAGGGGGTCCCATCCTCCGTGTCAGCTGGAATTGCCTGGGTCAGACAGAGTGGGGCGAGCTAAAGAGAGAGCAGGGGCCCAAGCTGAGCTGGGGAGCAGAGCCGTGCCAGATCCACAGGGGCCAGAAAAACAGCCCAGGAAGCAGGTCAGAGCTGGGAGCAGAGTCACAGAAGCAGCCCAGGGAGAGAGCAGATCCTGTGCTGGGAGCAGAGCTGCAGCCACAGAACCAGAGCGGGCAGAGAAGCAGCCCAGGGGACTGGAGGCAGAGCAGCAGCATCAGTGCTGAGGCAGAGTGGAGCTGGAGTTAGAACAGGGGAGCTAGCCTGGAGCAGTCTGGAGCCAGTTGTGGTGAGCAACCAGGGCCAGCCAAGGGGGGACCCTGGACAAAGGGTCCAGTGCAGAAAGACACCCCCAGTCAAGGTGTCTGCAGGCCTGACTGGGAGGGGGATCTTAACCTGATAGGCGGCTGACACTGAGAAGAAGGGTCCCACCATCCAAAGCCCGGAGGTGTGTGGACACCACCAGAGCAAGTGTCCAACCTGCAGCATCCCTACAGCAGAAGCCAGGGCCTGAGAAGAAGGCCTGGGACCTACAAGGAACAGACTGTGAACTGCCCTGATGTTCCAGAGACACTGTTTGTAATGTTCCCTGCCACAGAGCCGGGTGATGTGTTTTCCTTTAACATTTCCCATTTTTCCTTATTCTTTTTTAAATTAATTGTTGATTAAATAACTTGTATTTGCTTTAAGTTGTATGTAATGATCCGTGGGTCAGGGAAGTGCCCAGTGCAGAGAGAGCATCCTGGAGTTGGGACACCCCAGCCCCTGTCCTAGGTGACCACAGCAGTGTTGGGGGTCGAGCCCCCCAGGAATCCTGGGGTTACAAAGACTCTGCCAGACAGGAGAGTGGAAGGGACTACTCAAGAGCAGGGAGGCCTCTGGGTAAAGGAAGTGGGAGTGAGGACTCAGATCCTTTTGCTAGCCCACTTCATCAGGGTAGTGCAAAAGCCAGGAAAGTTCCTCACAATAGCGGGACCATTCCCCCACTTACATTAGGTACAGAGGCCAAGATTTTCAAAAGTGACTAGTGATTTTGGGTGTCTTTACTTGAACATCAAAATACTGAGACATTCTCAAGGATCTGAATTTCAGAGAGCAGGGCCTCAGCATTTTCTAAAAATCTTACCCCTTCATTGAATCTCGGATTGGACACTCAAAAATCTCTAGTAACTTCTGAAATACTTGGCCTGAATTTTATTTTACTAAGGATTCATAGCGTCCAACTTTTTGAATATCAAAGGGGTAGCCGTGTTAGTCTGGATCTGTAAAAGCAACAAAGAGTCCTGTGGCACCTTATAGACTAACAGATGTATTGGATCATGAGCTTTCGTGGGTGAATACCCACATGCATCCGACGAAGTGGGTATTCACCCACAAAAGCTCATGCTCCAATACATTAGTCTGTTAGTCTATTGCCACAGGACTCTTTGCAACCTTTTGAATGTGGTTCTGGACAGTAGGAATGAATTCATTTTGTCAGGAACACAGTTTATTTTGTTTTAAATGGAGTAACATAACTATGATGGAATTGGGTCAGTTTCTATTGTAATATTAGAATTTTAACATGTCACTGGTGGCTATTTTAAAAAATGTTTTAGCCATGTAAAAGAAAACAAACTCTGAGACTTGGGTACATTTGAATTTTACCTGGATGTGACCAGACAGGTAAAGAAAAGATGGATCACTGGAGGAATATGCATTTTCAGGGCTTCCGGTCTTACTAGTTTCTAACTTCACTTATAAAAGAAAAACATACTGCAAAACTAATGAGAGAAGGGAACAATGTTCTAAAACCAGGGATTAGGACCAAGGGGGAGAGAGAAGAGCACTATTTTTGGCAACAGGGTTGAAATCATTGGTACCTTTGCTGGGGTTTCTGCAAGTAGAATTTTCTGTGTGCAATTTTAGCCTCCTATGTTCAAGGTAAACACAACCCGTTTACATTTTATAAAGAAATTACACAGGAAAACTCACTAAATGTGTGTCACTAACTTCTCTCCCAATGGGAAACTGACAAACTGCAAAATCCCAAAAGACACTACTGTATAGCAAAGAGGTCAATATCTGTTTTCAGTCCACATAAACTACTAACTACCAGTTTTAATCAAAACTATTTTGTAAGTGACCTGCAAGGAAAAATGCTATTTATTTTCTTTTGATTTTTTATTGTGTATAAAGTAAACTTTTTTTATATAAAGTGTTTCCTCTTTGTTTATTATGTTTAAGTCTTGTTCAACTTGTTTTTGTTTTTGTTTTTTCCCTATAAAGACTCTATGTATGACTGGAGAGCTAATTGGTTTATAACATCAGAATAAAAGCAAGCAAAATGAGAACTGATTAATTTAGATGAAAAGTGATTATTTTTATTCAAAATGCTTAAAACTTTGTTTATTTTCAATAACATCTATTTGAGTTAAACACCCCAGAACTACTTGAGAAAAAAAACATCAGTGTTAAACATTCAGTATGTGCCATCTGTAGGCTGATGAACTAGTTCACCAGCCTGGGACAAAGAAACTGCCACACCCAGTGTAGTTTGTAACCCATTTTTCGGGGCTCTGTTTATTCTTCAACACTCAGCGAAAAGGAAATGTGGAGTAATAACAAAAAAGCAATAGCCCTGTTCTCAGCTGAAACTGTAGGCCCTCTGACCTTGGTAGTAAAAGGTTTGAGATATTTACTAGCCTATAAGGATCCTTGGAGTCCACTTGCCTGCTCACAGCCTTCTGCAGGTAGGATTGCCAGGCATCCGTTTTTTGACTGGAACTCCCGGTCGAAAAGTGATCCCAGTGGTTCCTGTCAGTGGCACAGCGGGGTTAAAGCAAGCTCCCTGCAGCTCTTGGAAGTGGCCGGCATATCCCTGCTGCCCCTAGGCTCTGGGACGTCCAGAGAGACTCCTTGTGCTGCCCCTGCCCCAAGCACCAGCTCTGCAGCTCCCATTGGATGGGACCTGAGGGCGTGGGCAGCGCACGGAGCTCCCTGGTCCCTCAGCCTAGGAGCCAGACATGCTGACGTGCTTCTGGGAGCTGCCTGAGGTGAGTGCCGCCTGGAGCCCACACCCCCTCCTGTACCCCAACCCCCTGCCCCAGCCCTGACCCTCCCTCCCACCCTAAACTCCCTTCCGGAGCCTGCACCCCACACCCCCTCCTACACCCCAACCCCCAGCCCCCTCCTGCACCCCAAAGGCCTCATCCCTGGCCCCACCCCAGAGCCTGCACCCCCAGCCAGAGCCCTCACCCCCTGCCCCAGCCTAGAGCCCCCTCCCACATTCCAATCCCTTTGGCCCCACAGCCCCGCCCAGAGCCCCTTCCCACACCTCAGCCCCCTGATCCTCAGCCCCACCCCAGGGCCCACACTCCCAACTGGAGCCCTCACTCCCTCCCACACCCCAATCCCCTGACCCAGCCCAGTGAAAATGAGTGAGTGAGCGAGCGCTGGAGGGAGGGGGGATGGAATGAGTGGGGGTGGGGCCTTGGAGAACAGGTGGGGCCCTGGGGAAGGGGTGCAGCTGGAGGCAGAGCCAGGGTGTTCAATTTTCTGCAATCAGAAAGTTGGCAACCCTATTTGCAGGGGCCCCAGGAGAGTGTACTCTCAGCCCTCTCCTGGTCCCAGGCTCCATCATGGAGCTGGAGACATCATTTATATCCAGGGGCACTGGAAATTTTTTTGTAATGGGGGATGCTGACAGCCATTGAATAAAACCGTAAACCATGTTGTTACTTCAAGCCAGGGGTGCTGCCAACCCCTAGTTCCAACACCCATATTTATATTCCTTCAGCTGGGAATCAGACTCAATACTGCTGTCCAGCTGGGTCAGCTGATTCCCAGTTCCTGCATGCTGGGCTTCTATCCAGAACAGAGTTCCCTGCCCCATGGCCCAGTTATATGATCCCTTTAACTAAGAGAAAGCCCTTCTCTCTGTACCAGAGTTTTCCAAGAAAAATTCCAGGGGGAAAGGGAACAGGAAGATAAATTTTAACATTCCTTATAAATTATGTTTGTAAAGTTCAAAAAAGGCAGGTTTCAGGTCTCCTTTAGCTAGTACATCATAAAGAAGCAAAAAGGGCAAAAACCCAATATTATTTTCCTTTGCAGTTCACCTTTAAGATTGAATTACTTATTTTTAAACCTAATGCTAACTAAGTGAAAGTGAGGCAGCATTAATTGTTGTCTTTATAGTTTTTAAAACTGAATTGATTCACACTACTTGTAAGAAAATGTATACCAAATTAGCATGTAACCAAATGGCATTGTAGATGCAATTTGAATCAATTTAATCAATCTCTCAAGATAACAATTCTGCTTAAAAATCAGTTTCACTGGCGAAGGTCATTAATGAGGTGAGCCTCATCACTATTCATTAGAATGTGATTCGCCGTATTCTATAAGAAGCCTCTCTTAACATTAAATGGGCAATTAGACTCCAATAGAAGATATTACCTGCAGAAGAGTCATTATGATTCATTTCCTTCCTATCTGGTCATTACATCTTCTGTCCATTAATATATCTAAGAGGCTACTTTTCTTATTAATTCCTTTTCCATTGTACAGTGCATACAGTATATTAGAATGAACACTATTCCAAAGCAGCATAAAAGTAATAAAAGCTTTCGCTTCCCATTAGCCTAACTAAAAAAATGCTTTGTTCACATGTCGCAAGCCTAATGACACATTTAATGTTAATGGACATGATTCATTGATAACCTTAATAACCTTCTTGATTATAGTATCGTGAAACAGATTTTTTAGCAGAATGAACCTTTTTTCCAGTTATCTTTTTAGTCATTGTAATGCTTAATATGGGTCTTGTGCCAGATTACTTGCAAATCCATCAAGGAATATTGTAATCCTTCCATGTCCTAAAGGCATCACCTGCTCCATCAGGTAGGAGAAAATACACTGTATGGTGAAAGCAATGAGATATGTGTTTACTAAAACCTCCCTGTGTTTGCATAGAAAGCCAAGGCTGCAGTGAATCAATTTTTAAGTGACCTATAAACTTCTTTAGAACTGTGGGCTTATTTTTGTGATGGATAATAAACATAACATGTTGAGGGATATCAGCCAGCCAGGAATGGTGTACATAAATAACAACATTTGCTGTTGCTACAGTTTTTATAATATAATTGAGAAATTTTGGAGATAATGACATCTTAGGTTTCTGGTAACCCAAAAATGTCCCCCAAGAGTCAGTTCATCACAAACACTAGATGAAATGATGGCAGCAAAACTCAAATATGATCCAGTTCATTCCCCTTGTCTGGGCTTGGAATGAGAAAATTGCTTAGATGATGTGTGTGTTACCCTCTTTAATGGTGGTGTGCAGACCATTCTAGAAATTAATAGTGGCTCTTGACTCTGAGCATGATATTCCATCGTGGACTTTATTTTACAAAGGCTTCAGGAAATGATGAAAATGAGTGTTGTGAAATGTAAATGGAGGTAAAAGGTCAAGTTCATATTGTGACAGATGTGTGAGCCAGTGGTCCTGGTTTTTAATATAATGTTCACTCTCTCACTTTGAGGACCCTTTATCAAAGTGCACAAGTAAATAATATGTTTTGTGGGGGATTCAGAATTATTTAAGGCCTGATTCTCTACTGCCTTGCACCTTCTGTAGTCAAGTCTGTGCTGAGTGAATACAAAGACCTAAAATTGTAGTAAAGCAGGATGATAGCAATTTGCACTCATGTTGTACAGGTGTAAATAACTAACTACATGTGATACAAGCACAGGTATATAATCAGGGCTGTAATATTGTTATTGGGCCGTATGCTGCTCTGTTATAAATCCAGGGACACTCTGTTGATGTTGATAGATCTCCTTTAGAATTATACCAGTGTGTGAAGATCAGAATTCTGGGCCATCATATCACAATGCCTATCCCTCTCTGTCACTGGATCTTTCTTAGGAGGAATAAATTTACATTGATAGGGTCAAGCAGAACTGTACTTACGAATATGGTTTCTGGGTAAAAATGTGAGTAACCTGGCGGCTGACTGAGAGTTGTTTACATCAAACCACTGAGACATGCTAAGGACATAAATAGCTGAATTTTTAGTTGACCACAGATAAAATTTTCAAAAGGGCCTACATGAATTAGAAACAGTGGGGTAATGTACCCTACATGGATGTGATTTATAAGTGCACTAATGTTTTGTGCATTAATTGGTCTGTGTAGACCTTGCAGATGTGCACTAATGGTTCTGTAGTATACTTTGACGTAGTGCTGTTTCAACAGTATTACGTTAAAGCACACTGCTAGGAAACCTAACTTTAGAAATCACATCCCCACACTGCTCATTGCTGCCATGTGTAGACAAGCCCTTAGACTTCTAAGTTACTTCAGTGCTTTAGAAAATTTTACCGCATATCTGCCCTGCATAAGTATTGACACAGCATTGGCAGTACTCCCAAAATCTAATCCCAGAAGGCACTGGGTATGTCATAATAGGGTTACCATATTTCAGCAAGCAAAAAAGAGGATGGGAGGAGCCCCGCCCTAGCCCTGCCCCTGCCCCTCCCACTTCCCGCCCCCCTCAGAACCCCCAACCCTCCCCCTGTTCCTTGTCCCCTGACTGCCCCCTCCTGGGACCCCTTCCCCAGCGCAACACACAACCCGGTCCCTGCCCCCGCACAGTGCTGCCGGAGCGAGGGAGCAGGGGAGAAGGAGAAGTGGGGGGAGGAGGAGCTGCCGAGGCCCGATGCAAACGGCCCGGCAGGCCGGCCGGCTCAGAATGCAGGGAGGGAGGGGGGGGAGGAGGAGCTCTACAGCTGCTCCGGAGTCCAGCCCGGCAAGCTGCGGGGGAAGGGCTCTGGCTGCCAGAGCCCCATGCGAACGGCTGAATTTCCTGCAGCCCTCCCAGCCGCGCCTCGCTCTGCCTGGGGGGGAAATCCCGGACATTTTTAGTGATTTGCAAATTCCCCCCCCGGACGCTATTTTTAAACACAAAAAGGAGGACATGTCCGGGTAAATCCGGACGAATGGTAACCCTAGTCATAATCAGTGGAATTGGAGTCTAGGGGCCAGTGTTTGTTGGAGGGACTGTTACTGATGAAACACCATTGCAACAGGCAATGTGGGAAGTTATGCTGGAAGCAATTCAGCAACAAAGCAGTCCACAGGATTTAATAAAGTTTCACTTAAACTAGGGTTACCATCCGTCAATATTTCCCTGGACGTGTCCGGCTTTTGTGTCTTTAAAGAGCCGTCTGGGAGGAATTGGTAACAAGGTTAAAAGGTCCGGGATTTCCCCCCCTCCCCTCCATCCCTCCCTTCCATGCAGAGTGTGGCATGGTGATTGGGCGGCTGGGCCTGATTGAGCTGCTCCCATTGGCCTCCAGCAGCCAGAGCCCCTCCCCTGCTCCCCCCTGCTGCCTGCAGCCCGGTGTAACGACACAAACAGCCCCACCGGCAGCGTGTTTTGCCTACACGTGGAGCCAGCATCTGACCGGCATGGGCATGGTAAGGGGAGTCCCGGGGGGCAGTCAGGGAGCAGGGGGAGGGTTGGATAGGCCTGTCTGGGGGTGGGGGTGTGAATATGGGGTGGGGGGGGCGGCAGGTTATATTCTTTTGTGGTGCCCGAGCTCCAGCAATATCCAGGGCCGGGGGCCCTGCTCCAGCAATATTTGGAGCTGGGTCTCTCCCCCGGCCCTGCCTAGAGCGGACCCCGGCCTCCACCTCCCACCCCCCCTCCATGCGTCCTCCCCCCGCGGGTCCCCCCCGTCCCTGGCTGAAAGAAAGCAGCGTTCCCCTCTCCCCTGCTTGTGCTGCCTGCTCCCGGCAGCAACTGCTGTCTGCTGCCCCAGGGTCCTAGTGCCCACCATCCACTTACCCTGCCCTTCCACCCTAGCCCTGAGCCTCTCCAATGCCCCAAACCCCTCATCCCCCGCACCCTAATCCTCTGCCCCAGCCCTGAGCACCCTCCTGCATCATGAACCCCTCAGCCTCAGCCCCAACCCTCATCCCCCCGCACCCTAATCCTCTGCCCCAGCCCTGAGCCCCCTCCTGCATCATGAACCCCTCATCCTCAGCCCACACCCTCATCCCCCTGCACCCTAATCCTCTGCTCCATCCGTGAGCCCCCTCCTGCATCATGAACCCCTCATCCTCAGACCCAACCCGTATCCCCCTGCACCCTAATCCTCTGCTCCATCCCTGAGCCCCCTCCTGCATCATGAACCCCTCATCCTCAGACCCACAGCCCTCACCCCTGCACCCTCTCCTATCCCCAAACTCCATCCCAGCCCCCCTCCCCCTTCCCACACACCCCCTCCTGCCCTCAAACTCCCTTCCAAAGCCTGCACCCCCTCCCTTTGCACCGCCTCCCACCCCCAAACTCCATCCCAGAGCCTGCACCCCTCACCCCCTCCTGCACACCCACCCCCTGCCCCAGCCTGGAGCCTGCACCCAGCACCCAAACTCTATCCCAGAGCCTGCACCCTGCACCCCTCCTGCACCCTAATCCCCAGCCCAGGACCTGCACCCCAGACCTCCTCCCCCCACCCGACCCCCCTCCCAGAGCCTTAGGCAGGTGGGGGGCAGGTTCTGGGCATCACCAAAATTTCTACAAGCCTGCCACCCATGGCTCGGGGCAGTCAGGGGACAGGTAGGGTCCTAGGGGAGCAGTCAGGGTGGGGGGTTCTCAGGAGGGGGCAGTCAGGGAACAAAAAGCAGGGGGGGCTTAGGGGTTCTGAGGGGGGCAGTCAGGGGGTGGGAAGTGGGAGGGAGTGGATGGGGGCAAGGCAGGGGCGGGGCTAGGGCGGGGCTCCCCTCCCCCCCAGTGTCCTCTTTTTTGATTGTGGAAATATGGTAACCCTACTTAAACTGCATTTAACTTCTCTCTTTGTGAAAAAAACATGATGGCAGTGTCTGTGCTCCAAGTTCTCTGCAATGCAGCAACTGGCAGTATGAGCCATGGAACTTGGTCTGCAGCCCCCAGGATCCTTGGATTTTGCAGACACAAACCTAGCTGTACAATGGCCCCAGTGGAAGGCGGAGTTCAAACTGTGCACAGGCCCAGTCATGCAGGAGGATGACAGCAGCAGGAAAGTAAAACTGTTATTGGGGAAAAAGGCAGAGAGATCTGCACCACTCTGAAGCTCACCACTGCCTCAATCCTAACAGCAATCCTAAGAGCCCTGGGGACCGATTGCTCCGCAAAGCACAATAAAAGTGTGCAGCTACACAAGTTTTTCATTAGAGAGACCAATCGGGACAGGAGGGGATTGGTCCCTATGTTACTACCTTATATACACTGGCTGCTACATGCAATTTTGGGAACTTGACTGACTCCCCGATCTGGGACAGGATAGTCTGCTGCACTGGGGATCACCACATGCGGGAACAGCTTCCCCGAAAGGGAATCTCATATTAGGCAGATGCTTAGACATGGGGTGTGCAGCAGAAGATTCAAGAGAAAGGATGAAAGCCCTAAGAGGCACATCACCCCCAGAGGTGACTGCAGTGAGACAACAGCAAAGAGCAGGTGGCCAGGGCTCCATACCCCAAGTGAGATGAATTTACTGTGGGAAACAGCATGAGCAGGTAAAGGAGAAGTGCTCTGCATTGCAAGGAATGTGACAAATGGAACCACTTTAGCAGGGTGTGCAAGAGCAGAGGAAGGTCCCAGAAATATTTGTCTGTCATGTACAAAAAAAGGAATGGCAAATGAAACAGCAGTGATGGCATCTTGACTTTCTCCTTGAGTCCAGGAGCATATCAGGTTCAGGCTGCTGGGACAGGAAAACAACAAGGGACAATACCAAGTTCCACACATGCACCAATGTTAATAAAGAAATACCATGTGCGATTTTGGCGGGATAGTGGGGCCTCCTGCAATGTGATTCCTTATGGTGAATTGAACTCAAATATACCCATTACAAAGAGTAGGCACAATCTATTAAAGCAGCCCATAGGAAAATGTGACCTCCTTAGTAGTTAATCCAAAAAAATAACAGATGGCACCAACTGAAGAGTGTGTGGTGGTGGGTGGTAAGGATCACAGACCCCTTTGGGGAAATACAGCCACACAAGCCATGATTCTGATGAGGGGACAGCATCAGAATTTTATAGCTGCAGTGCAAGAAGCAAAAGTGGGAGTCTCATTGACAATGGAGACAATTTTAAAAGTGTTTAGGGATGTTTTCAAAGGCAAAGGATGCCTTGAAGGAAAGCTATGACTGGAAATAGACCCATAGTAGACCCTGTGCTTACCACAATGGAAAATTCCAGTGGCACTACATAATCCAGTATCCAATGAGCTTGAAAGTCTGAACAGCTGGGTAGCGCCTGTAGAGATATGTACAGCTTGGATAAGCAATGTGGTGGTTGTGCTGGTCATGGCAGTAAAGAAGTTATCAGACAAATTATGCATCTGCATAGACCCAAACTCATTGAACTGAGCCTTGAAAAGATGCCACTATCTACTGCCTATAATTTATGACATCTTGCCAGTATTTTCCAAAGCCAGACTTTTTATGGTGTGTGTGATGTGATGAATGGATTTTGGCACAGAAGACTGGATAATGAGTCCAGTAGGCTGTCGACTTTTGCAACACCATTTGGTTGCTACAGATGGCTGCACATATCAAAGGGCATAATGCCCGCACCACAGGTATTCCAGAGAAGATTCACCCAAGCAATGGAAGGACTGCCTGGAGTCTAAATAACTGGAGATGATATCATCATTGCTCTCTTCATCTACAATGATACAGAATCTGAACGAGACCATGACAGAAAACAACAAACTTTTCTATTGTGATGCATGGACAAAAACATAACCTAGAAAACTTAACCTAGAAAAAATGTGACTCAGTGTGAGGTGACATACATTGGACATCTGCTCACAGCAGAGAAACTGAAAGCAGATCCCAACAAGATCAAGGTGGTCAGAGGCATGCCACCTCCAGTGGATGTGTAAGGGTTACAGCACTTCAGAGGAATGATTCATTTTCTATCATTCTTGGCTGCGGTAATGGAACCCCATATGTCAACTCACAAGGCAAGATGTTGAGTGGAACTGGGCAGGTCCCCAACAGCAAGCATTTGACATGCTGAAATAAATTATAGTGGATGCCCATGTTGTGAAGTACTACTAGCCAGGAAAGCTATGGATACTCCAATGTGCTGGATGAGAGAAAGGACTGAAAAATTGCAGAATTGGTCTAAAATAAAGAAGATGAAAATAAAGACAAGTGCAAAGTATTTCACTTAGAAAGAAAAAATGAAATGCATGACTACAAAATAGGGAATAACTGGCTAGCTGGTAGTACTGCTGAAAAGGGTATGGGGGTCATAGTGGCGCACAAATCGAACATGAGTCAACAATGTGATGAAGTTGCAGAGAAGGCTAATATCATTCTTGGGTGTATTAACAGGACTGTCATATAGAAGACCTGGGAGGTAACTGTCCCATAGTACTCAGCACTGGTCAGGGCTCAGCTGGAGTACTGTGTCCAGTTTTTGGTGCCACACTTTTAGAAGGATGTGCACAAATTGGAGAGAATCCAGATGAGAGCTACAAAAATGATAAACGGTTTAGATAGCCTGACCTATGAAGAATTTTTTTTTAAAAAACAGCATGATTAGTCTTCAGAAAGGATGGATGAGCTGGGCCCTGATAAGTCTTCACATATATTAATGGCAGTTATAAAAGAGGTTAGTGATCAATTATTCCCCATGTCCACTGAAGGTAGAACAAGAAGTATTGGGCTTAATGTGCAGCAAGGAAAATTTAGGTTAGATATTTGGAAAAACTTTCTAACTATAAGAATAGTTAAGCTCTGGAATAGATTACCAATGCAGGTAGTGGGATCCCTGCCATGGGAGGTTTTTTTAAGAACTGTTGGACAAACACTTCTCAGGGATGGTCTAGGTCTACTTGGTCTTGCCTCAGCACAGGGGACTGGACTGAACGACCTGCTGAAGTCCCTTCCACCCCTACATTTCTATGATTGGATGTAGCTGTTTTGCAGAAGCAGCCAGTCACTTATGCCAGCAGATCCCTGTCAGAGACTGAATAGGGATACATCCAAATAGAAAACCTTCTGGCTATGATATTTGGAGTGGACTGGTTCTATCAGTACATCTATGGGAAGCCATTAATAGTGTAATTAGACAACAACCTCCTAGAGATAATCATGGCAAAGTTCCTTCTTAGTGCTTCAAAGAGATTGCAATGCATATTGATGTGATGCTGGGGCCACCACATAGAGATCAGATATTGTCCAGGACAACTACTATTGTTAGCTGACATCCTGAGCAGGATACATATACTCTGCATCAGTGAGTTGGGGACTGAATCTGTTAACATGCTGCACTGTCTCCCAGTTTCAGCATCAAAGCTGAAGGAAACCAAAGAGACTACTGAAAAGAACATCCAACTACAGATAGTCAGGAGAGTGAGATTAGCTGGCAAAGAAAACAAAAGCCATGTACCAGTCCGAGAAGAACCATATTTTCAAATTAATGATGAACTGAGTGTGCAGGCTGGAATCATATTTAGAGGACAGAATGCTGTTGTCTCCTGGCCAAGAACAAATACTCAACCCTGCTTCTTGTTAGAAGGATGTAACACCTGCTGGTCGTGTGATAAGTGCCAGCAGAAAGAGACGGTTACCAGATGAACTGCCTACCTGACCATGGGAAAAGGTGGGAGTGGACTTATTTACTTTTAATGAAAAGCAGTACTTGATTACAATGGGCTACTATTCAAATGTTTGGGAGGTCGGTACCCTGCCTGATACAAGAAGCAAGTCAGTGATTGGTAAACTGAAGGCCTGCTGTGTGAGATATGGCATTCCAGGAACTGTATTCACCAACAACAGACCCCAGTTTGCCTCAGAAGAATTCAAGGAATGTGCACACAAATGAGAGTTTGACCACCAGAGCTCCTCCCCAGCATACCCACACAGAAATGGTAAGGTGGACTCAGCTGTGAAAGCAGCTAAGAGACTATTACACAAGCTTTTTTTTTGTTTCAGACCACTGGTTAGTATTTTGGGACACAGGAATACCCCTTCACAGGGATGCAAAATTCCAGTGTGGGCACTCATGGGATGAAGAACCAAAACCCTGCTATTAGTTAGGGGAGACCTATGGCAGTCAGAAAGATGGAGATAGTGTTGAGAGGAGATGGCCAACAATCAGAGAAAGCAGATACTAGAGTACAACAGGTCAGCCGAGGACCTGCTGTCTCTGGAGACAGACACACCTGTGAGGAGCCAGCCATTAAAGAGAGACCAGAAGGAGTGGATTAAAGGAGTCATGAGGGGTACAGTAGTGCCAAGTTCATATGAGATAGCTATGAAAGAGGGACAAGTGATCTGAAGGAACAGGAGGTGAGCAGACACAACACCAAGATTGTGCCTACCAAGATACAGAGATCATCACAGAAGAGAAAATCATTTGGAAGCCAACTCCACAGGGAGGGAGGAGATTCCACAAAGAGGTAGTTTGCTAGACTTGGAGACAGAGAGAGGTCCCTCTTTATGCGGTCACCTGCTGAGGAGACCAAACTATCTCAAAGACTATGCAACCAGCTGAGTCTGTGGTGAAGATGAGACTCCATGTGGCTATGTGGTAGCAACCTCTGGCTGAAAGGGGGAGGAAGTCTAGTTGTCAATTACTTGTTTTTTAATGTTTATATTTAAAATACTTGCAAAATAGGGAAGATATATCATCATAACTGGAACTGGAGGTAGAGGTCCAATGTTCCCTGGCAGGACTGATATTGATGAGGCACTAGTGTAGCAGGGAATGTGGGAGCTAGGCTGGAAGCAACTCTGCCACATGGACAGAGTAGTCCACATGGTTTAATAAAGTTTCATTTGTTCAGTTTACATTGCATTCAGCTTCACTCTTTGTGAAAGAAACTTGGGAATCAGTGTAAATCTAGAATGAATTCTCCTCTTTGGTTGTTGGAAAGTCTGGGTCAGGAATATAGAGGAGAGAGAAATTTCCATTTCAGAACATGGAAACATATTTCAGACAACTCCAAGTTCAGAAAACTACTATGTTGGAGTAATATTAGCCTGGTATAGTGTAAGTCATTGTTGTAAATCTAGTCCAGGGGCCTGAGTTTGCAGATTCTGGCCACAGTTATGTTGGTGTAAAGCCAGAGTAATGCCTCTGACTTCAATGTCACTGCTCTGGATTTACACCAAGATAGTTGAGATCAGAATCAGCCCTCTGTTGGTAGTGCCTGAAATTTCTTACCATCTGTTCCTCTTCAGTATCTCATATGAAATGTATTGGTTGTTTCAGTCCAGTTCTTAGTAGACAGCTACCTGTATCATGGTGTTATTATGTCGATTACCACTCTTGTTGAGTATCTCGGCAGAGAGGAGGTGTGTTGAATGGCATTGAAACTAAAATATTTCCTCATCTCTTTTAGACAACAGCAGAGCAAGCTTCTCATGCTGTATCTATTCTATGGGTAAATATGACTTCAGTCATTAAAATAGTAAAAGCATCACCTTTCACAAGGATTAAATTAATAAATTATAGTAAAAATACACGAACACAGGACAAATGGAATGGAATTTCTGGGTACTTCAGCCAACTGCTGAATAACTGAGAGGTCCTCTGAATGCTGCAGCATCATAACATATTATTGAAAAGCAACCTTAAACAAGTCATGTTTCTTTTGTAAAGGCACTACTCAGTACATATAAGAAACACTTTACTTATACAGTAGTACCACAGCCTGAGAACAAACTGCTTTATTCAACTATGTAACTAAGCTTTGAAGGATTAGATTTTGATTGGTAAACATCAATTTCACCATGCACACACAAATCAGTGAAACAATATTTCCATTGTTGATAATCAAAATGTACATACAGGTAAAGTAAGAAAAATTCTGCCTGAGAACTTACTAGAGTTTGACTTAAGGGTATTTGCTTTGGATATTCTGACATGTGATATTGACAATTTGTGTTTTAATGGTTCTAAAGCTTTACATTTTTAAATCTCAGTGTCTACTGTCATTAAATAATTTATGACCCACCCCCCCACATAATTTTGTGAAAACTTAAATAAAAAAAAATTGAAAAAAGCTTAAAATCTATAATTCTGCAGAACTCTGAAATTTTAAACGAATAACAAAAATGCTTAAATGAACATCAATATTATCTGTCAAAATTATATATAAAAAAAATGAATTCTGCCAAGGCTAGGCATAGCACACACTGACTAAACAGGAAGAGTAGAGAAGTGAAGCATGGCTCCAACCCGGGGTGGGCAAACTTTTTGTCCTGAGGGCCACATTGGGGTTGCAAAACTGTATGAAGGGCCGGGTAGGGAAGGCTGTGCCTCCCCAAACAGCCTGGCCCCTGCCCCCTAGCCGACCCCTCCCACTTCCTGCCCCGACTGCCCCCCTCAGAACCCCCGACCCATCCAACCCCCCCTGCTCCTTGTCCCCTAACTGTCCCCTCCCAGGACCCTCCACCCCTAACCGCCCCCTGGACCCCACCCCTATCCAACCCCCCTGCTCCCAGTCCCCTGACTGCTCTGACCCCATCCACACCCCCGCCCCCTGACAGGCCCCCCTGGGACTCCCACGCTTATCCAACCCCCCACATCCCCTGACCGCCCCCCAGAACCTCTGCCCCATCCAACCGCCCCTGCTCCCTGTCCCCTAACTGCCCCCCAGAACCCTCCACCCCCTTACCATGCTGCTCAGAACAGCATGTCTGGCAGCCACGTCGCCCAGCTGAAGCCAGACACGCTGCCGTGCTGCTCGGCAGGAGCACGCAACCCTGCCACCCAGGGCGCTGACAGCGTGGTGGTGTGGCTGCAGGAGAGGGGGGAGAGGCCGGGGCTAGCCTTCCCGGCCGGGAGCTCAAGGGCCGGGCAGGACGGTCCCGTGGGCCGGATGTGGCCCGCGGGCTGTAGTTTGCCCACCTCTGCTCCAACCCATAATATTCTGGGTAACCCAGTCAACCCCTTTATTACAGTTTCCTTGTTGGAGTTTCCCCTTTTTCTGTGTTGAATTGCTGCATGAAGGAATGAAAGCAATCTACAAGTGTATCATGTTTGTTTTTGTCACCACATATTTTCCCATCAATGTTGTTACTGTTCTGCCACCTAATGGGTTGCTTGTTAGTGATTTGGCCGCTAGGTGCTATGGGAATACCAACCCATATTTTTTAATAATAATGCTTGTTAGACCACTGGGTCAACAGGTCACTAGTGGTGGTCCCACCATCCTTCGGCTTAATGTGATTATGCGTAGTGTATTGTTCACTAAGAGCAAAGTGTACATTCCTTTTTATGTTTCCATAGCCAGAATAAATACAGCCATGATGGAAGTGGTGGCTGGTGACTTTTTTGACAAATGAGGCACAGATCACAAAGTAGTTATTTCCACTCCTGCCCAATGTATATCTTAATAGCTATTAAAACCATACATTATTTATGAAGAAGAAGCAGGCAGACCAGCTGTTGCTAGCTGGACTGGCACAGTGGGTGGAGCACAAGGTGGGACTGGAGATCAATGGTGGCTCCTCGGGCACACATGTGGGACCTGCCCTGTGAAGGAGAGAGTCCAGGATGCACAGGTCACAGGCCCCATTCCTGCACCCTGGGCTTAACTGTTACCAGGGCCATCCCTAGGAGGGTTCGGGGCTCGGGACAAATCAGCCCCCCTTGGTGGCACATGGGACCAGCACCCGAAAGCTCGGGTGTGCAAGGCCCGCAGCCGGGATCCCTGGGCTGCTGCAGCACCCCCTGCACCTCTAGTTCCTGTGCCTATGTCTTCCAGGTCCGACCATGCCAGCCAATCATACCAGTCTGTGGGGCTCTCCAAAATGAGGGGCCCAGAGTGGTTGCCCCTATTCGCCCTACCCAAGGGACAGCTCTGACTGCTACAGTCGTGCTGTGCCACACCAAGTAGTGGTTACTACAGCAAGCCCCTTATAAAGTGACTCCTGGATGTGGTAAATTGCCATGGTGACAAGGCAGCTTCTGGAGGCACTATTGGCAATGCCTCAGGCAGCCTCAGGCAGCAGTACAGAACTTTTTGGCATTGCGTTTCACTACTGGAGAGAGAGTTCTGATATTTAAATCAAATCACAATTTGTCCTTAAATCCGTATATATTTATCAACTACATAAAAAAAGAATATTCAAAAAGTATTGTATAGCTTTTGGGTATTCTTAGTTAGGCTATGCCTAAGTTGCTTGGGCTGACAAACCGCCTCTGCATGATGCTATCCAAAGCATGACAGGTTTCTAGAAAATTAGCAGTAATACCAGTGGAATTTGTTGTGAACACAGTGAAGAACATATATTGCTCAAGGCATCTGTCAGCTTGAGACCATGACAGTACAAGAATGGCAACATGATGACAAGTCCGCAGTTTGGAAGGTACACTGATAGAATAGAAACAGCCTTTTTTCCCCAGTGCCAAACAAGGGGGTAGAGGGAATCAGTGTTACTTCGCATGTTCAAGTCTGCTCATCTTTCCATTCTGGTGACTTAGCATGCATTTTTCTTTTCCCCATGAGAGGTAGTGTAGTCTCATGGACTGAGCACAGGAGTCAGGAACTCCTTAATTCAGATTCTGCCAGCCACTCTCTGGGTGGCCTTTCCTGAACTGTTTACAGGCAAACTTTTAAAAGCTCAACTGATCTTGGAGTCTTAATATTTGGGAACCAGACATGAGACATTCTGACCAAGAGCCAATTTTTCAAAAGTTACTAGTGATTTTTGGGTGGCCCAGTTTTCGGGTGCCCAACTGGAAACTCTGTAAAAGGGCCTGATTTTCAGAAAGTGCTGAGCACCCACCTTCTGAAAAGCAAATTGAGCCAATCTCAGCTTTGATCTGGGCAAATAGTGTTGCTGTTGACTTTAATGAAGTTGTATCTGCCTACACTAAGGCTAAGTCTGTCTCTTTTGAGTTTCTTCTTTTAACATCTCCAGTTAGCAGTAGGTGAAAGTGTTTTAATATCCACAATCTGTATATATATATATATATATATATATATATATATATAGGAGACACATGTAGTTGAAGCTACAACTTTAATTTAGAGCTACTGCCTAGTATATGTAGTACACATAAAAATAATAAATAGCAGCATGATGGAGTATAGTGGTTAGCAAGATAGCCTTTTCTTTCTTTGCACACAAAGGTGAAGTGCAAAAGTGTGTTTTCAGCGATCATCATCGTATTTTAGGTCTGTCTTCTGAAGCATAGCAAAGAAACATACTGTATAGCTAGAACAGAATTTAAAATATCTTAAATACTAATTGAGCTGGAAAATATATCAAATTGTGCATGTGTATATTCAAATAAAATGTACAAGTTGCTGTGAAAATAAGGTACCTCCATCTGCAACCATTCACACAAATATTGGAAGAAGAGGAAATCAGTAGTTCAGAACCTTTTTCATACCTAAAATGTTTAATTCATTAAAATCAGTTGTATGCAGTATTCTTTTATTCATTGAATATATCTTAATGTGTGGTTTCTCAAAGTTTCTGCTTGTCCTTCACTTGAAATCATAGCATACAATCATCCCACAAAAGATTGTTTAGGATTGCTTAGCAAAGGATGCATTGTGTTGTCAGCTCTTTCATCACAGAACAAATGATCTTGTCTGTCTTCACGTGTACATTGTAAAAGCTATAACCTTCCTAGCTTAGTGTATCAAAAATTTCCCACTGAGTTTCTATATGAAAAGTGCTCTTATCCATAGAAACCTTTAAAATATATAAATAAAATACCTGGTTTAATTGTAATTGGTTTGCAGTAATAGAGTTAGAATTAGATCTAGCAAAACTATTTGTAGTAAACAATTTATTCAACAAATGTTCTCTTTCTGGTATGCAAGTTGTTTGCAAACAGGCTTTAATTTTTATAAAGTTGAATATTCAAAATATTTATACTTAACTGTGAGCACACACCAGTTTATTGGTTGTTTACTGCCTATGTTTGCTGTTTCTTACCCCCATTGTCTGATAAGTCCACTTAGTCAGTTACATGACATTGTTTTTTTTTTTTTTTTTTTGATTGGATGAATGTAATTTCAGGGATCATAATCAAGTCACAGAGCACTTGAATCATTCAGGGAGAGAATGTGAGAAATTTGTCAAGACAGAAAGAGCTAAACTGGATTACAGATTTTTGGGGGGCTATTTTTAATTTTATATTTTCTCTCCCAGTTGAGCATCAGACAAAATCTGAGACATCACAGCTGGTAAAGTGTATGCTATAGATCAGGGGTCGGCAACCTCTGGCACGCGGCTCACCAGGGCAAGCACCCTGGCGGGCCAGGCCAGTTTATTTACCTGCTGACGCAGCAGGTTTGGCCGATCGCGGCCCCCACTGGCCGCGGTTCGCTGTCCCAGGCCAATAGGGGCGACGGGAAGCGGCACGGACGACCCAGTGGAGACCACGATCGGCCGAACCTGCCGCGTCAGCAGGTAAATAAACTGGCCCGGCCCGCCAGGGTGCTTACCCTGGCGAGCCGCATGCCAGAGGTTGCCGACCCCTGCTATAGATAGAACCTATACAGGAATATAATGAGGAGTCAGATTTGAAATTAATTTTGTTCCCATGTGTAGTATGTGGGGACTCACCCGGTGGCACCTCCTTCTGGTCGTCTCTGGGAATTAGCTCATCCAGCCTCCGGAGCGCCCTCTGCAGGCCGGTGTCCCACTGCTGCTTGGTCCCCATGTCCCTCCCGGACCCGGTGCCCCATTATCTGGGGTGCTGCCCCTGGCCATACACCCCTCAGTCGCAGGGTGTCCCCTCCCCAGGGAACCCCCACCCACTATCCCCACCTTGCCTCGGTATAAGGCTACTGCCAGTCATCATCTAGCCCCCGTGCCCTGGGACAGACTGCAGTATCAGCCTACTCATCACCAGCAAGGTTGGGTTTGGACCTGCTGCCTTTGCCTACCCCTGGGCTGCCCTCTGCAACCCCCAGTACCCGTTGGCCTTCTGCTAGGCCGCAGCCTGGGGCTTTCCAGGCTGGAGATCCCCAGCTCCTCTGCCTTTCCCCAGCCCTGTTCCACTCAGGTACTCTGCTCAGGTCCCTGCAGCCAGGTCCCTCCCTCTCAGAAGCTAGAGGGAGTCTGCTGAGCTCCTGGCTCCCAGCCTCTTATATAGGGCCAGCTGTGGCCTGACTGGGGCGTGGCCCAGCTGTGGCTGCTTACCCAAACCCCCCAGGGCCGGAGCGGATGACCACCCTGCTACACGATGCAATAATAGTGTATTATGTGTGCAGGCTCAGTCTTGACTGCAAAGGGTGTGACCATATCTATATCTTGTTTTAGTTACCTTTTGGACAAGGGGGTGTCCAAAGGGGGACACGACTGTCCATCTAATTTAACTGCGCTAATGCCTGGGAGTCATGAGAATGCAGTTTATGGCCAGATGTACTATGGTTGTGTTAAGCATTGTACAACAATATTTCTATGTCTACCAAGTGTATTTATTAGTTTTCTATCCTTGAATTTTGTTACCTTTCACTATTCATCACAGTGACTGTCAGACACAAATTGCCAACTGTGATACGTGTGTGCATACAAAGTCCTAGTTATGAAGTATGTGATCAGATACCCGGTATAGCCTTAATGTCAGCTACAGCCAGGTGTCTGGAGGGCAATAGTCCCTTGGAGGCTGTCTTCTTAAGAAATGAACTCTCTTTCATATATAATGTCCCAATGCTATCTTTCTGATTCACTGGTTTCCAGTTTTCTGTCACATATCACTATTCATCACAGTCCTTAACACAAAGTAATTGCCAAGTTCATGTGAAAGCACAGTCCTAGATGGGAAAGGTGCATTCAATTCAAGGACTCTGGTCAGGCATTTGGGGAACATTTCAACAGGTCTGTCCCTCTGTTATGTTAATCAAGCATTGTCATCCACCCAAAAATATTAAACAGAGAGGTAGCAGTGGAGGGAGAAAGGCATGTTTAGGTCTTGTGTGGATGCTGGATGCCTAACACAAGCCTCATTACAGTAGCTTCATTGTCAAAATCTGGTACTTCTGCAAGAGGCAGACTATGTCAATCTGCTGTAAAGAAACATCAGTCTTGATTGGGCAACAAGAAAGAGTCTTTTGTTTGTCTTTCCATCTGTATTGAATGTTGTGTAATATAGAAATGATTGCAGACTGAACAAAACATTTTTAGCACAAATGTGAAAAATGTGTGAACATGGTTAATTCAAGGTTGGTTGGGACTTTGGATAGAAGACAGGTAAGATGATGACTGGTTCATGATTAAGACCAGTATACATATCTAATAGTGTTTCTGAGGAAGGGGATGGACTGGGAGCAGGGCGGAGCTCAAATCCAAGATTTTGCTTTGGGCTGAATTCTGTTCATTTATACCTACAGGTACAGAAAGCTGATTGCAGGCAGATTTTGGCATGTTTTTTTTGTATGTAACTTTATATCAATTGTATATAGGTATAGCACTGCTCTAAAAGTTTTACCTGAATAAATCATAGTGAAACAATAGTTTATTTTTGTAGCCTTATGTTTAGCCAATGTTCAATGACCTTCATCATTTCTCAGTTATTTTGTCTGGAAGCATTCTGTGGTAGGTGCTAATGTCAAACCATCTGTGACCACATTTTCTATTGACTTTGCTGTCTCCTTCTTATGTTTAAGGCCACTTTGGGTCCATAATTTTAAAATCGTTTCCCTTGCCTTCAGGAACAGGATTTTTTTTTTCAGTTTCTTAACAGGTGGACTATTATTTTTTGGTCTCTGGTACTCAAAATATGTGAGTCAAAGATCTAGAGGGATTTCATTTCATTATTTCATATATTGCTTCTCCCTACTGTACAATCTCCTTTCAAAATGTGTACACTTTGATATTTCTCAAGTTTTTGAAGGAGAGGAGGTTTCTCACTTCTATAATTCAGAAACTCATCTGAGACAATTCTTTGGATATAATTTCAGAAGGACGAGGAACATACACAATCTATAGAGTGAGCATATATAGACTGTGGTTCCCCTGTTTGGTTACCAAGAGAGGAGGTGATACCTTTTAATGCTTCTGCCCACTGCTTAAGTTCAATATCTTCCTATAGACAGTTACTTCCGTTCTGTTGTTTTTCTGAGTTTTGCTTTTAGGTATGGGTGCTATAAAATTATATAGTCTGGATATGGTTCTGTTAGTTGGTTTTTTGTCATACTTTGTCATTGGTGCCCCTATTGGTATCAAATGTATAATTGTTGAACTTCATTGCCATAAAACCTTTATTTGAAAATGTTGGTATTTGTTGTAATAACTCATTCTTGTGGCCTTGTTTATTTCTCCTCTTTAGTTTTTTTAGGTGTATCATTCTGAATAAGTCCTGCCAAGTCTTGTCCCCCAGTCTTCAGTGCACCTTATGATGGTGTTGTCTTTATTGCAGAAGAAAGTGTATACTCCTCGGTACAGTAATATGTTTATACACATGGAAACTTCTTTTTAATGTGATTCTTTTTCTTGAGCTGTGCTCAAACATTTTAAAGAGATGAGGTGGGTGAGGTGCTATCTTTTATTGGACTAACTTCTGCTGGTGAGAGAGACAAGCTTTCGCGCTTTCACAGAGGGGCTTGTATATAAATGTTCTCTCATTATTGAGGTAGTTGTAGGATGCATATTTGAATTGCTTATTCAAGAATATACACAGGCTCCACATATTTCTGGAGCCATTTCCTTCCCTAGGTTTTTCACCTGCTTAGTGGAGGGCAGAAAGTGAGGTGCCAAGCCCTTCAGGTATTTTGCCTACCTTAGCCCTTGCAGACAGAATGCCCCTGGGAACTGCCAGTGATACAGCGACACTCTCAGCACAGCTCTGACTGGTAAGGCCACAATAGAATCCCACAGTGTATAAACAGATTGCTACTGATTAAAGTAATTTCTCTTGCTCTCACTCTCCCTCTTTTCTCAAAACTCATTAAATGTACTATTTAGATTAAAATCATAAAGTGGAGAAGTAGAATTTTTAAAAAGTTTCTGTAATATTTTTTTAAAAAAGGCAAGCAATCAGCCTTTTGTTTTTGATCTCCTGAAAGTCTTATAGTTTAACTGTTTTTTTTTTAATTTTAGAAATGTTTTGAACTTTGCAAAATGAAAAAGCACAAAGGAAAATGTTGCTCAATTTCATTTAATGGAAAATTCTCTTGAATTCAGCATGGATGTCTGAAAATATGCTTTAATTATGCTGTTTTCATCAAACCTATTGTAGCCTTGCAAATTGTAATAGTTAAGAAAAATACTTTATTTTTAAAAAGCCTTTTTTTAGGTGAAAAGCAGAAGATTGAGACTAGGGAGTATACTCTAGCATGTTCTATATTGCAGCAAGGAAGAAGGAAGCAAACAGCTATTCCCCAGAACACCATTTTCTGAGGAATGAGCATGGCATGGATTATTTATTTATTCTATGCTGTTCATCACTATAGTATATGAACACCTCATAATCTTCAATAAATTTAACTTCCCAGCACCCTTGTGAAATAAATAAAGAAGCATTAGCCCCATTACAGACGAGAAATCAAGGCACAGACACATTCTAAGGCCTGTTCCACACTAACCCCCCACTTCGAACTAAGATACGCAACTTCAGCTACGTTATTCACGTAGCTGAAGTCGAACTATCTTAGTTCGAACTTACCGCGGGTCCAGACGTGGCAGGCAGGCTCCCCCGTCGACTCCGCGTACTCCTCTCGCGGAGCAGGAGTACTGGCGTCGACGGCGAGCACTTCTGGGAGCGATCCCGGATCAATTTATCGTGTCTAGACAAGATGCGATAAATCGATCCCAGAAGATCGATTGCTTACCGCCGGACCCAGAGGTAAGTATAGACGTACCCTAAGAAAGGGATCGATTATACAGAAAATATACTATTGCCTCTATATAAATCCATGGTACCCCCACATCTTGAATACTGCGTGTAGATGTGGTTGCCCCATCTCAAAAAAGATATATTGGAATTGGAAAAGATTCAGAAAAAGGCAACAAAAATTATTATGGGTATGGAACAGCTGCCATATGAGGAGAGATTAATAAGACTGGGACTTTTCAGCTTGGAAAAGAGACGACTAAGGTGGGATATGACTGAGGTCTGTAAAATCAGACTGGTGTGGAGAAAGTACATAAGGAAGTGTTATTTACTCCTTCTCATAATATAAGAACTAGGGGTCACCAAGTGAAATTAATAGTCAGCAGTTTTAAAATAAATAAAAGGAAGTATTTCTTCACACAATGCACAGTCAACCTGTGGAACTCTTTGCCAGAGGATGTTGTGAAGGCCAAGACACTAACAGAGTTCAAAAAAGAACTAGATACATTCATGGAGGATAGGTCCATCAATGGGTCCATCTATTAGCCAGAATGGGCAGGGATGGTGTCCCTAGTCTCTGTTTACCAGAAACTGGGAATGAGAGACGGGGAAAGGATCATTTCATGATTATCTGTTCTGTTCATTCCCTCTGGGGCACCTGGAATTGGCTACTGTTGGAAGACAGGATACTGGGCTAGATGAACCTTTGGTATGGCCGTTCTTATGTTCTTATGTTCACAGACATCCTGAATCCTTAGTCATATGGAGATCCTAAGATACAATACAGTTCCTTGTAATCCCCTGAGCATGCTAACAGACATGATAGCTGTTGAGATGGAATCATGACCCCCTTGGCTATTGGCCATTGCAGCTGGCAAGCTGCAGTGGGATCTGAACTCAGCACTGCATTACAGGAAGCAGCAACTTGCATTCATGCTCTGCATACTTAGGAACTCTTAGAGGCATTGTCTCTCTATCAGAGGCAGAATACATCTTTGAGATCACACTGGGGAGGACAGATCGGCATCACTCAAAACATGAGCTATTGCCTAAAAGTACCACTGAGCACTATATATGGTAGTATTAATAAGCCATAAATATACACAGAACTGTGCATCTTTAGCTGTACTAGAGAAATAATGTACTGACCTCCAAGCCATTGTAACTGGCACTTCAAGGTGTTGACTTTCCATTCACTTATGAAGCCTCCACCATATTACTTGTTAATTATATCTGTTGAGTTTAGGGTATTTTCTTGAGGTTTTCTCCCATTATATTATGAGGAGTTAATCATTTCCATTTGTTTTGCATGCATTGTTTTTACTGAGCTGTCTCTTAGGAAATTTCAACAATGAAAAACAATAAAAATTCCACTTAGAAAATCAGCTGACACATTTTAAAAGGAAGTACAGTGTAATTTAATTTTGCATGCCCCCTGAAGTCACACAAAACAAACAAGTCACAGTAAACAAGTCACATAGGAGCCAAAATATGACAGCTTGACTCTGTATTATTCCTTATATTTCTAGTAATCCCAATATCTACTTTATAAATGCCCAGACATGTTTCCCTTTTAATCACAATCCTTTTTCATCTGAATGGGACATTTTACAGCTGCTTTGCTTTCACCGTCATCTGCTGGGATAACCATTATTAAGTTTAGAACTTTGCGAGTCATTCTTCATTCCCATCTCCCCCTGTAACAATGAAAGTTCAGGAATGCAAGAATTGTCATTCATTGTCTATCCTCTGATAATGTAATGAACAAAAGGTGGCTTGTGTCACTTAGCTTCTCTTTCAAGATGTGTGTTTATGCTCTCCGGCAACTATAAAAGCTTCTAATTTCTGATAGCAATTTCCATCTGGTTCCTTCTAATCACTAAGGACTCTGATTCGGTTTCGGTATGAATAACAGAAAAGAAAGTCTTATCCTGCACTGTCTTCGTGGTTTCTTCTATTATACTAGCTGATAATTCTCAAGTTTCAAATCTTCATTCCAAAGAGCCTTTCATCTGAGTTCTATGACTGGGAAATATTTTCTTTAGCATCTCTGTTATCTGTCTGTGTTCCTATAACATATACTCTAAAGGTTGTTGTAGAAAGGGGCCTGAACTGCAATGCCAGATTTATTCATCACTGTCCTGAATTCTGGCAAAATTTGGATTTGGATCCAAGACTGGCAACTGGTACCTAACTCTGTAGTGGGACAAACCATGAGACTTCCGTGCTTCAGGGAAATGGGATTTGTATCTGAATCTAGATTAAATTATTGCAACTCAGGCTCATTTTTAATTTACACAATCTCACAGAAATAATGGAACAGATTTACCTTTGGAGTACCTCTCTATTGTCTTCTGTGGAATTACTCTGGGTATGAATTTTGCCAAAGAAATCTTTCTCCCCACTCCTTAGAGAAAGACAACCCCTTCACAATTGTACACCAAACTATATCTAAATACTAACATGGGCCTCTACGAGAATCTAGTCACATTTTTACTCTAAGTATGTTTAAAAACAAGCTATGAATTATATATAGTTTAATATGTATTTTCAACATACTCTGCTTTAATACAGTATATTTAACAGATGAAGATAATTAGGGTCCTACCAAATTTACAATCCATTTTAGTCAATTTCATGGTCATAGGATTTTTAAAATCGTAAATTCCATCATTTCAGCTATTTAAATCTGAAATTTCATGTTGTTGTAATTGTAGGGGTCCTGACTCAAAAAGGAGTTGTTGGGGGGTTGCAAGGTTATTGTAGGGGGTTTGCAGTACTGCTATTCTTACTTCTGTGCTGCTGCTGATGGCAGCACTGCTTTCAGAGTTGGGCAGCTGGAGAGTGGCAGCTGCTGGCCAGGAGCCCAGCTCTGAAGGCAGAGCTGCCGCCAGCAGCAGTGCAGAAGTAAGGATGGTATGATATGGTATTGCCACCCTTATTTCTACGCTGCTGCTGGCGGGGTGCCGGCTTGATAGCTGGGCTCCCAGCCAACAGCCACCGCTCTCTGGCCACCCAGCTCTGAAAGCAGCACAGAAGTAAGGGTGGCAATACCACAACCCCCATAACATAACCTTGAAACCCCCCAACAACTCTCTTTTGGATCAGGACCTCCAATTTGAGAAATGCTGGTCTCCCCCATGAATTCTGTATAGTATAGGGTAAAAGCACACAAAAGACCAGATTTCGTGGTGGGAGACTACATTTAATGATCTGTGACACGTTTTTCATGACCATGAATTTAGTAGGGCCTATAGATAATCTAATTCAGGGGTCAGCAACCTCTGGCACGCAGCTTGCCAGGGTAAGCACCCTGGTGGGCCGGGCCAGTTTATTTACCTGCTGACGCGGCAGGTTCAGCCAATCGCAGCCCCCACTGGCCGCGGTTCGCCGTCCCAGGCCAATAAGGGCGGCGGGAAGCCACGGCCAGCACATCCCTCGCCCGCGCCGCTTCCCGCCGCCCCTATTCCCTGCCACGTCAGCAGGTAAATAAACTGGCCTGGCCTGCCAGGGTGCTTACCCTGGCGAGCCACGTGCCAATGGTTGCCGACCCCGATCTAATTAATTGCAAAACAGTTAGCCTACTAATACCCTAAATGCCAATTTGTATTTTAACTTTTGATTAATGATATTTAATAATGATGAAAATGTCATTCCTTATTGTCTGGGAACCTGAGACTCCCAAAAAAACTAAATGTGTGTGATTTTTCTGAAGTACTGAACTGTGACTATGTTCTTGAGACATGTAAGAAGAGAACTGGATGCAGTAGCTGGATGCACTCCAGAAGGGAAGAGCTAGGACTAAGGTTTTGAAATTATAACTTTGATGTTTAAAAAAAAAATTATTAGGTAGAGCACAGAGGCTGTCCTATCTTCTCTGCTAGCACTTGGCTCTCTGCAAGTATATATTTCTTTCTGTCTTCCCTGTGGAGCCTCTGACCTTTTTCAATTGAAATCAACTGTAGATGAGTTGAAATTATTATCACAATTTTTTTTTTAAAAAAAAGTGTGGATGGAATTGGATTCCAGTATCTGATTTTTGTGAAAGAATTGAGGAGTTAGCAGTATCTCTTTTAATTTACATGGCACATGTAACCATGGAACTACATAGTACTCTGTAATTACATTGCAAGTACATAGTAATTATATATGTTTTTCCTGCAGATTCATTAGCATTTACATTTGAAGTCACACAATTATGCAAACATTAAAACTGCAAATTGCAAGATAATTATTATAAATGTATCTTAGAAAAGCAAAATATCCTAATATGTATGTTCTTACAGGGACAGATGAATTATTTGGTGGGGGGGAGAAGGGGGAAGGGGACAACTCAAACCATAGCCTGAATATTAAATATAATCCAAATCTTTAAAATATGGATTACTTTATATCAGCAATGCCCCTTCCCTTCTTCACCCAACACCCAATAGGTCCCCTTAACATTTGTTGATATTATGCAAAATCCATTGTGTGGCCTTACTGTACAGTGAGGGAATCCCAGAAGTTAGAACTAGAAAACAGCTATTAGGTTATCTACGTCATATCTGCCAATGCATGTCTGCCAGTCTCTATTAGGCTGTTTGCATACCTTAAATCTCACATCCTCCAGTGTTTCTCTGGAATAATGATACAGAATAATAATACTTCTTTTCATTTTATAGTGTCACCCTTCTGAGGATATGAAAGTGTTTTACAAAGAGAAATTAAGCACATGATCCGAGTGAGATTGGTAAGTATTACTTTATTACACCTATTTTATAGATGGGTAAGCAGAGTCATAGAGAGACCTAGTTTGCATCAATTCACAGGTTGAAGAGTGGCAGAATTTGGTATAGGACCTAGGAGTCCTTACTGCCAGTCCTATGCTATTATCACTAGAGAGACAAGGTGGGTGAGGCAATATCTTTTATCACACCAACTTCTGTCTCTAATATCCTGGGACCATCACTGCTACAATAACACTGCAAAATATTATCACTAGTAACCACTCCCTGTCAGAAATATACCACTCCCTGTTAGAAATATACAGTTCTTTCTGATGTGCCTCATCTGTTTAGAGAACAGACATGAATCACATAAATTATATGTGATTTTATTATGAATCTTAATTTAAACTGAGCAAAACTGAAAATTTTTAAGCACTCTGGAACTAATTCCACTTCAAATGCGGTTATTAGGAACTCATTGTTTGAAAGCCCAGTTCCATCAAACGCAGTGGATTTGGTGAGATATCAGCTAAGGTAGGGAAAAAACTTGAGGTCATGGATAGGAATGTTGGAGAGATTAGGCATCAGAATAGAGAAGCATTTGTAGTTGGAAGATCATGGGAGACTGAGTCAAGACAGAGGTGCAGCTAAGAGTCTGATGATACTCAGGACAGCGGGTAAGGAGAAAATCAAGGTGAGTTGGGGAATGGATGAAATTAGAATAAGACAAGGTGAGGTTTGGAGGAGGTAGAGAAAAATTGGGAAGAAAGAATATCTCAAAATGTTTTGATAAGTTTAGGAAACTTCATGTAAAAATTCACACTTGTCTGTGCTTATCCAAACTGAGCTTCACCTTTCAACCTTTTCAGTTTTGCCTATGGCTAGCAAGTAGCCAGTTGTTACATAAGAATCATATACACAAAATGACAACCTCCTCTGCATCAGGCAGGGAGACATCTGTATGTTTAAGGATGTCTCCTTTTACTTTACATACCTACACACACCAACCTCCTGCTCCATATTTTTTAATATACATTTCATCTTATGGGAGATATGTGCTTTGGACCTTCCTTTCAGACTTTTATTTACTATTTTTTCTTCCCTGTAATTCCACAGCAAACCCCAGTCCCCTTCCCCACCCAGTGTAGGCATAAAACCATCAGAGATATAGTTTGCGGTTCCATTACAGTGTCGTGTTTTTCATCCAGTTCCTCTTCTGTATCTTGTCTGGTTTAATCAAATCTAATTTGTAAATGACAATTAAGAATAAGCTCTGATAGATATTTTTCAGTGCTAGTCTCTGTTATACACGTTATATGATAGCAGAAAAATTGCAACTCAGTGTTGCAGGATTGTGCCTTTGCTTTTGTTTTCCTACTGCTCTTTTAAATTTTTGCACGTGTTCTACTGCCCTACCTGTTCCTAGATCACAAACATCAGATCTGGAATTACTTGTTGAATGTCTCCTGAGGAATAATCAAAATTCTTTAGAAACATATGGAGAACCCTTATGATCTGAAATGACCACATCAGGTAATTCATATGTTGTGCGATTACCTAGGGAATGGGTTACCTAGGAAGGTGGTGGAATCTCCTTCCTTAGAGGTTTTTAAGGTCAGGCTTGACAAAGCCCTGGCTGCGATGATTTAGTTGGGAATTGGTCCTGCTTTGAGCAGGGTGTTGAACTAGATGACCTCCTGAAGTCCCTTCCAACCCTGATATTCTATGATTCTATGATTCTATATGTCCTGGGTTTTTTTTCCAGGAATGTGTTGTTTTACCCCAGTTTGTCCTGGATATTTAGATGGCTAAAATGGGACACTTAGTGTCCTGCTTTGTGCTTAGCATCTTGTGACAGTCCTCCTCCTCAACAGGGGGCACTGGTGTGGGCTGTGGAAAACCATCCTTTCAAAACTCCCAAAGAAAATAGTTGCAGCAGTTCTTCCAGTTGTGATTTATGAATGATTTTGATATTTAAATGATTTAAGGCTGATTTTTTTTTCAATACGTATATTCATTGTGATTTTTAATTTTATTGAGTGTGAAAGAAAAATTGTAAAACTATAAATCCTCTTTTTTTTATCTTCTTCTTTCTTGCCACTTTCCTATTCAGAATCAATGACTTTTATAGCCTTCTTCCAAAACTCATGATCGTACACCTATCTGTTGTGCAAATGGGTCTCACTAAGGTCTATTGACAGCTGGTCCATGTACAGAGACTTTGACCTCACCCTTGGTCATCTTCTGTCCACAGTCATCGTAAAAGCCATCCTACCAATATAACCCTCAGGTCTTCACTGGACATGCCCTGTGAAGGAGTGACCAACATCCATCAGGTACGTCCCAGGGTGGAGGATAGGGGAACATTCTGCAGATGCAGGACGCTGTGAATATCCAATAAGCAACTGGTAGCATCTCTGAGCAGGTCATGGTGGGGTAGCTGGTGGTGCAGCTACCACTATAAAATATCACACAGGCCCTATGACAAGGATGCCAAGGTGAATAAAGTCTGCCTTAAAATAAGTCTTGTTGGAGCAGAAGGGGTTTGGTAGTTTCAGTAGGCAGTTTGCCTAGAAGAAGGGAAACTTTGACTGAGGTCCATGTCAAGTGTACCTCTTTAAAAAAAAAAAAAAAAAACAATGGGAGTATACTAATGGTGTCATAATTCAAATGTTTTAAGCTTAGTTATTAAGTTTAACAAATCACCCTTACCCCCATCATAAGCCACCTTCCCAATAAACAGCAAATATTTCTTGCAATGCCTTAATATTCTTAGTGTTCACCATGTGTACTCACCTGGGAAAAGCATAAGCCACAACTAAATTCAGTGTATTTGTTTATTATCTTGTGTGAAATCAAGTTATTGCCTTCCCAGGGCTGAGTGGCCCAGTAACCTGGATTATTTGGAACAGTTTTCTGACAGATTTTGGTGTCTGCTATGTAATTCATATTAACTGCTTTTCCTATAGCTGGCGTATCTTTCAGCCAGACTTTTCATTTTCACTGTGTCTTGATAGTGATCATTTATTTCAACCAGCATCCTTGCATGTAAGTTGTATACCTTTCAGCCACCATTCAGCTCTCAATATTCTAAGGCTACCTGGGGGGTAACCTAAACCCCAGTGCAAATCAGAACAGGTTTAGGGTTGCTCTAATTTATAATCTGACTGCGTCCGACATCCAATAGCAGGGAGAAGGCAGAGTGAAGCAATGCTCCATCCATGGTTGCCCCTTCCCCATTCCCAGTCAGAGTCAGGGCCGGTGCAACCCATTAGGCGACCTAGGCGGTCGCCTAGGGCACTACAATTTGGGGGGCGGCGACCATGGCGGTATTTCGGCGGCGGGACCTTCCACCGCCTAGGGCGGCAGAAAAACTGGTGGCGCTCCTGGTCAGAGTGCAGCAATGCTGGGATGGGAGCCAGCATAAAGTTGTTTCTGTAGCTCTAATACAGCTGGGGACAACCTCTTTGTGTTGATGGTATTCCCCAGATGTACTTCTACCTCGTTCATAGTTCCTTTAAATCTACAGATGGTGCAAAGGGGCCATAGAGTAATCAGTTGTTGGGCCCAGTGGATCTGATCCTTCATTGCCTTCCAACTTTTGTAGTCATTTATATCTGTGCAAAGTGAAAGTAGAATGCAGCCACCATGGTGAGTGAGTGGAGAATTAAGATTTGGTGGTGACTGATACCCACTTTGCCTAGCTCTTGCAATGGTGGCTCTCTTGCACTGGTAGGGTTCAGGGTACGTTGGCCCCTGAACAGCTGAATGCAAGTATATAAACTCTCCCTTCATCACGAGCCCCATCTCATTCTTGGATTAGCATCTCCCACCCCTGGGATTAGCACAGAAAAAAAGCTTTTTCTTTTCTTTCTTTTTTTGGTCTGCTGTGGGCATGGTGCTAGTCACCTCTTTGGGGATTGGAAAGGAGTTTTTCCCTCAGATTGTCTGGGGCAGGAGTGTTTCCCCCCCCCCATCTTTCCCACAGCAGCTCAGGGACCCAGTGGGGTAGGTCAGGAGGTACAGTTCAGATTGTTGCAATTCAGCAGGCACTCCTTCCATGTGCGGGGGAGGCACTAGTTCCCTGATAAACCAGAGTTAGCAGTGGAATTAGGAGAAGGCATGCTCCTAAAGAAGCTGGGGAAGGGGATTAGAATTCTTAATGTCTGATACAGCGAGGAGACAACCCCCTTTCCCCAACCCCTTAACTTACAAATGTGTGTGTTGGTGGGAGGTGGGGGAGAAATGGAATCCTAGCACTGAGCTGGAACCAGCTGAGTGGTGGTAGGCTAACGGCAGCCCTCCTCCTGGTGGAAATGATTAAGTGAGGAATCATAACCTGTACAGTATGAGTTAGTACTGGATAGTTCCCAGGGAAGTTAATAAAATTGCAGCCTAAATAAACCACATCCCCTGCATCTTGTCTTTCTTCTCCTGTGTCTGGGACAATTCCAGCTTTCAGTGCTTATTACATATGTGTTACAGAACTACCAGGAGATGAGATGCCCAGAGTTGTGGGAGTCATGGTGGGGCAATGTATCCAGCTGCCTAGTGGTAGCTAGAGAGAGGGGAACACTCCTAGTTCCTTTGGCAGCTGATGGATCTGGTAAGGTCTGATGGAAGGGAACCCCACTTTGGCAACTATTTTTATGTGGTTAATTTATACTTTGCAGCTATTGTGCGGGGTGTTTTGTAACATGAACAAAGTTGCTGGTCACTGAGAATTTTGTATTTAATAGTGTGTGTGAACTCAGTGTTTAGTCCAGTGTCAGAATTATTTATGTAAACTTAGCTTGTGTCTTCCATATTTTAACAGGATTTTTTGTTCTTACTTTCTTTGTCCCTCTCCCCCACCCCATGTATTCAATAGAACATCTTCTTGAATTTCTCTTAGCAATCTTAACAGTTACTTAAGAAAGTGCTTGGGGTTTTTCTCTCTCTCTTTTTCTCTCTCTCTCTCTCTCTGTGTAATATATATAAATGAATTCATTGAACCTGGTATACTGAGTTTTTTGAGAACCTGACAAACTATGAGCTTTGTCAAGATAATTATGCAATTTCCCCCCTCAAATATGATTTTGTACTTTTTTTCCCAAAGCTTATCTGATGGACAAACCTTTAAGGCCAGCTCAGCCCAAGGTACACTGACATTAGTAGACGTGTGTGTGTGTGTGTGTGTGTGTGTGCATGAGCCTAATTATATAATCTATGTATTTTCATGGGTGGTGGTGTTTGTTTTGTGGTGTTTTTGGTGAGGGGTGGAGGGAATTCTGCTATCTGATCCTCTTTTCTCGAACTGTCTTCCTCTTTTCAGTCTCTCCACATTGGAACTTGAGCCCATTAGTATTTGGATTGGAAATTACTGTGGAGAGCTAGATGGGCGCAATTCCCTCTACCACTTGAGCAGTGTAAAGAAGAATTTCCTTTAGCAGTGATAGTATTAGGGCTTTTCTGACATAATTTATCAGTTCTAATTCCATCCAGAAGATGGCAGTGGTGTGTATAAAAACAACGAGGAGTCCGGTGACACCTAAAGACTAACAGATTTATTTGGGCATAAGCTTTCCTGGGTAAAAAAAACACTTTGTAAGATGCATGGAGTGAAAATTACAGATGCAGGCATTATTATACTGACACATGAAGAGAAGGGAGTTACCTTACAAGTGGAGAACCAGTGCTGACAGGGCCAATTCAATCAGAGTAGATGTAGTCCACTCCCGATAATTGATGAGGAAGTGTCAATACCAGGAGAGGGAAAGTTGCTGTTCTGGTGAGCCAACCACTCGCAGTCCCTATTCAAGCCGAAATTAATGGTGTTAAATTTGCAAATGGATTTTAGTTCTACAGTTTCTCTTTGAAGTCTGTTTTTGAAGGGTTTTTTTGTTCAAGTATGGCTACTTTTAAATCTGTTATAGAATGTCCAGGGAGATTGAAGTGTTCTCCTACTGGCTTTTGTATGTTACCATTCCTGATGTCCAATTTGTGTCCATTTATTCTTTTACTGTCTGGTTTGGCCAATGTACATGGCAGAGGGGCATTGCTGGCACATGATGGCGTATATCACATTAGTAGACGTGCAGGTGAATGAGTCCCTGATGGTGTCGCTAGAGTAGATATGGGGACAGAGTAGGCAACGAGATTTGTTACAGGGATTGGTTCCTGGGTTAGTGTTTCTGTGGTGTGGTGTGTAGTTGCTGGTGAGTATTTACTGCAGGTTGGGGTGCTGTCTGTAAGCGAGGACTGGCCTGTCTCCAAAGGTCTGTGAGAGTGAGGGATCATTTTCCAGGATAGGTTGTAGATCATTGATGATGTGCTGGAGAGGTTTTAGCTGGCGGCTGTATGTGATGGCCAGTGGTGTTCTGTTATTTTCCTTGTTTGGCCTGTCCTGTAGTAGGTGACTTCTGAGTACCCATTTCGTGTATAGAGACACTCACCAAAGCCTGTATAGTGCATAAAGTAAGAACAATCTAAGTGAATGGGGGTATATTGGTCAGTATGTTTTGATTAATTCCTTTATTTTCTGACTGTACTACATCTGGGTTTTAACAATTTTTAGGAGGCAGTTTCTGTTCTGTTCTGTTCCTTCTCTGCCCCATCATTATGCTTAAATTAAGGCAATCCATAGTGTATGACCTGAAAACATTTGTATTTTAAAAAGAAAGAGGTGAATGGGGGCAACAAATGTTGCGATTTTTTGAGTGTAATCTTGTACAGAGCCCTGCTGTCCTGACAAGTGTCAATTCAAAATACTTTTTGAATGAAAAGGAAAACCCCTTTTATTGATACAAATCCTAGAGATCTTACAGAGGGTTAGAGCTTTGCATTAATAAAGTGACAAAGAATCAGCATTTAGAGAGGCACTCTGTAAGCTCAGCTCAAAATGATTGGAAGCTGGATTTGTTGATGTTGGAAATGTGCTCCCTTAAAGTGTCTATATTTTTAATTTGCATAGGTCAAGCCCTACCGGTCCATGGCTCAGCAGCGGGTATGCCAGTTTTGTGAAGGAAAAACTATTTTCCTGCAGTTCCATTTGTTACTTCCTTCCCAACTTTCTTATGAGAGTAGTTAATAGAAAGGTGAGATTCCAAGGATTCTAATCTTTTGCCATACACACCCTTTTAGTATTGTTGATTTTCTGCATAGAAATATCACATGTATATAGGTCATCGGCAAGTTTTTAAAAATCTAATATAACGCAAAAATCCAGAAAGCCTATCAACAGTAATGTGAAATAGCCAGAGGCATGGCTGCCACCTGCCAGCAAAGCTCCTGGACATATTCTTTCTAGAATGGACTGTCTTCTGGAGTCCAACATCCTGTTCCTTTGCTTGCCATCTGAAAGAACTGAAAAAAGTGGCAGGGATCATTTTGGGGCAAATTTTACCACTTCTTCCACAATTGGGGTTTTTTTTGGGGGGGAGCGGGGGAATGAGGTGGAGGCAGGAACTTGCTTGTCAAACATATATAAATGCTAATGTTTATTTGATCAAAATGAAAAAAAAATGTTTTTGATCAGTCTGATATGTAAGAGAAGAATATAAAAGAAATGTAAATGCTTCTTCTTCTTCTTCCCCTTTGCCAGCTAGCTGGACTCAGTTTGCCAGATCAATCTTTTCCAGGTTTGCTGATCCAACACTCACTCCATATCTACTCCATCATCTCTCACACAGTCTAGCCACCGTTTTACCTGACCATCCTCTTGCTCTCAGCCCACAAACTCTAACCTCTCATCCCTCCCTAACAGGATTCCCTTCATTCATCTTTCATACATGCCCATATCATCTCAGCCTCCTCTCCGGTAGCTTCTCTCTGACACTGCAGACTTTGGTCTCACTCCTGATGACATTGTCCAACATAAGGTTCAGCAATGTCACCCCTCTTACTGCCTTCAAACATCTTATTTCAATGTCTTCATGTCTTCTCAAGTGCCTTTCTTTAGCTGCATGACTCTGATCTGTACAGAAGAGCTGGTTTTACCATCATTATGTATAGTCCATTAAGCTTTCTGGGCATCTGTTTATCATAAATCACTCCACTTTTTGTGCACCAGACTTCCCCTGCCATCAGCAGGGTTGCTTGCAATTCTCTGCTGATATCTCCATTTGCTGCTAACCAGCCTCCCAGGTACTTAAAAGCAGAAACCTGATTTAGGCTCTGGCCCTTGATGTTAATGTTCATCTGTCTCGGTTCTGTACAAGACACCCATATGACTTCAGTCTTCTCTTTACTCATTTTGAGGCCATTGTGTGCTTTTAATCAATCATTTCATTAGGGTGTGCTGTCACCTGTAACTTTTTTATTTGTTTATAAAGACAAAAGTAGGATGGTTTTATAACTATGCTGCAATAAAAGACCTGCAGCACTGCAGCGGCTGGCCCAGGTCAGCTGACTTGGGCTTACAGGGCTCAGGCTGCGGGGCTATGAACTTGTGGTGTAGATGTATGGGCTTGGGCTGGAGCCCAGGATCTGAGATCCCATGAAGTGGGAGGGCCTCAAATTCCAAACTTCTATGCTGCTCTTTTTAGTCCCAAAGCCCAACCCGCAAGAGCCTGAGTCAGCAAACTTGGGGTCTGAGACTCAATGCCATGCGTTTTTTATCTCAGTGTAGACATACTCAAAATGGCTTCTGACAGAGATACACTATTGATAAATATTTAACTCTGGGATGTGACAGAGTCATATTTTCAGAGGCAGAATGGCCACACATTTCAAAAATTTCAAAATTTGGGCTGTGACCAGGTCTGATACCCATCAGGGACCCAGGATGGTCAGGAAGCCGTGAGTTTCCAGACATGAGTAGTAAAGAGTGAACTCACCAGATCCCAAAACATCTGGGGCTCATTAGCCTTCTACGAAACTAGATCATAGCATTTAAAAAGAAGAAGAAATCAGTTGTTGGGAGTTGCTGTGCAGGCATGTAGCTGTGCTGAAGATGCTCACAGAGGGAAGATTGTGAGTTAGTTTGTTGAAAGCCCATTGGAATTTTCCCAGGAGGAGGAATTGGAATTCTCTTTGTGTACAGATTGTTTATTTAAAGAAGATTGGAATTCCGTTTCTTCTTTCTGAAGAAAAGGAAGGAACAGAGACTTTGTTTTTCTTAAACCAGAAGGTTTAGGAGGCTTTGTTACTTTCATCTTGAGTTATGGAAACTTTAGTACCATGTCCAGAGTAACTTCCCAGAATGCATTTTCTTTTGTTTGTTTTATTTTCCTGCTTTGGTTGCCTGTGCTCCATTCATAGCTTGAAGGGCTACCAAAATTAGGCATCTAAACCCGTGTCGGTGGCCTGACTTCTCAGAGGTCCACCTATGGGTCCCACAATGTTAATTGACTTCAATAGGTTTTCATATGAATGCCAGGGGATGCCCATGCAGATCTGATTCCAAGCTCAAGAACCTATATTTGCACATGCAAATCAGGTAGATACAGTACTTGTAACTTCACACTTAGCACACACACACACACACACACGCTCTTATTTGTTCAGGTAGATATGGGGCCAATGGTGCTGCAACTTAAGTCAATGAGAGTTTCAGTTGGAAGCTGTTTCTGAAAATGTTGATCCTTTCTGTACAAGTCACAAGACTGCAGTGAGTCTTTCCTCTGGATAGTTAAGTTCAGCAGTCCCTTTATTTTTGCTGCTAGAACAATAGGTTATCATATACCAAAGCCTTAGAAGCTAATTGAGGCTTTGAATAAGGCATTACTGACACATTCCTAGAACATTTTAAAATGAATAATCACTTTGATCTGTTTTAAACTTCATGTATATTTCAATGAAGAACAAAATATTGCTAATAAATTGTATTATAAATTGGTCTAATTATAATTTAATAGGATCCTAGAGTACTGCACCTCAGACATGTATTTAAAATAGTATTTTATGCAGGAGGGGGTTCTTCTATGTTTGGCTCTAATAAGCACCAAGCCATTTAAAATATAGCCCCCATTTTTAAAGCTTTTGAATAGTGATGAGACTTTATGCTCATCCTTCTTTAAAATTTTATACATTTCCTATGGTTCTGTGAGCAGAAGTGTCCACAGTGAAGAGTTCTTAAAGGTGAATTGGAAAGCAAACATGAAAATTGAGTTAAGCCCAAATTCCTTTGCAGATTCCCCATATTATTTAGGATTGGGAGTGGTATTCAGCACAGAATAGATTTAAATTCTGTTTTTTTCTCTATGAAATCCTTATGGTATAATACTTCCTGGTTTTTCTGACAGTAGCCCAGAATGCATCATTCTGTGACATCATAAATACTATGGATTGTAATGTGCCTTAAAGATATTGCTTTTGGGGAAACTAAATCTGAAAATACCAAGAGGATTTCAGAGGAGATTAACAGAATTTTAATAAGGTGAGTGAAATCTTACATCTGTGTTAACATTCCCTATTTCCAGTTACTGTCGCCTTGCAGCTCAAAGATCTGGGCTCCGTTCATTTTCTAACTTTTATTTTGAAAATCTCTTAATGCACTGTTTTACTTGCAGAGCAATTTAGATAAACAATGAAAAGTCCAATGTATTAACCATATGTTTATTGTATACATAATTTGATAACCAATATTTGAACAACTTTACTAGCCTATAGCGATGAAATTAACATGGTGATAAATTATAAATACGTTGAAGGGTTTTAGATGTAGCCAAGCCACTATCCCTACCTCACCTCAGAATAAGGCCACTGCCAGTCACCAACTAGCCCCCGCTCCCTGGGGCAGACTGCAGTATAGGCCACTCATCACAGGCAAGGAGGGTTTGGACCTGCTGCCTTGGCCTAGCCCTGAACTGCCCTCTGCAACCCCCAGTACCCCTTGGCCTTCTCCTAGGCCGCAGCCTGGGGCTTTCCAGGCTGGAGCACCCCAGCTCCTCAGCGTTTCCCCAGCCCTGCTCCACCCAGGTACTCTGTGTCTAGCTCCCTACAGCCAGGCCCTTCTCTCTCTGAAGGCAGCGAGAGACTCAATCTAGCTCATGCAGCCAGGCCCTTCTCTCTCTGAAGGCAGCAAGAGACT